>NW_003852409.1:11338641-11352330 GCF_000181295.1 Otolemur garnettii | reverse complement strand
GGAGGCGGCGGGTTCAAACAAAGCCCTGGCCAAAAAAAAAAACGTTTTAAAAGTTCTCTACTCAATAAAGAAAAAACTTGTAAGCTGAGGTTGTGTAAGCTCTATGGTAAAAACAAATTTTCTACTCATGAAGTTATGAAGGACAAAGAAATCCCTACAAAGGGTTCAGTACTATATTTGTTCTCAGGCATCCACTGGGGGTCTTAGAATATCCACGGGTAAGCGGGGACTACTGAACTGGTTTTCACTCGTTTGGTTTAATTTTCCCTGCTAAAATGCAAGCACCTTGAGAAAAAAGAAAGATCATCTTCCCACACACTAGATTTCATTAAATTCAGTCTGTCAACAAATTTTTATTATATTTAATTAATAAATGTATTTTATTGACAAGTTAAAATTGTATATATTTATGGTGTGCAACATGATGTGTTGAAATATGTACACATTGTGGAATGGCTAAACAAGCATGTTAACATAGGCACCACCTAACACATTGGTCATTTTTTGTGGCGAGACCCTTAAAATCTACTTCCAAAATACAACACATTATTAACTACAGTCACCATGCTGTACAATATGCCAACAGACATTTAGATTCATTATTTTATGTCTCAGGAAGAAAGAAAAGATGCTGCCAATTACCACCGTGAGACTTTGTCTTCCTATCCCTTGGAATTTTTATTTAGTGAAAGAGTTCTGAACTTGGAAGTAGATTTTGGTGCCCGTAGCTAAGTGGTTAGGGCACCAGCCACAGACACCAAAGCAGGTGGGTTTGAACCCGGCCCGGGCCAGCCAAACAACAATGACAACTGCAACAAAAAAATAGCCAGGCGCCTGTAGTCCCAGCTTCTTGGCTGAGGCAAGAGACTTGCTTGAGCTCAAGAGTCAGAGGTTGCTGTGAGCTCTGACACCATGGCACTCTACCAAGGGGTGACAAAGTGAAACTCTTGTCTCAAAAAAAAAAAAACCATTTATCACTCTTGTGCATATTATATGTACTTGTATATAAAAGCAACTGAGAAAGGGATTATCACACTGAGACTAGCACCTGCCTAAGAGCTGTTAAGAGCCGTTGATTATAAGGTTCCCCTGAGTTTTAAAGATGTTAAAATATAAAAGAAAAAACATGTGTACTAAACTCCAGGAAATACAGCCCATCCTTTCTCCTATAGTAATGCCTGGCTCATTGCAGGTGCTCAGTAAATGTTTGTAGGCTTGCTTTTATTTATTAATTATTATTATTTTGAGTCAGAATCTCACTCTGTTATCTAGAGAAAAGTGCCATGGCATCAGCCTAGCTCACAGCAACCTCAAACTCCTGGGGTCAAGTGATCCTCCTCCCTCAGCCTCCCAAGTAACTGGGACTACAGATGCCTGGCTAATTTTTTATATTTTTAGTAGAGACAGGGGCTGGTTCTTGCTCAGGCTGGTCTTGAACTCCTGAGCTCAAGCAATCCATCTGCCTTGGCCTTGCCGAGTGCTGGGAGGACAGGCGTGAGCCACTGCTCCTGGCTTGCTCTTACTTTGTACCATGCCTCAGGCCAATGGAAAGTGAGAGTGGCCATTTTTATATTTCCCTGGTCTCTTGTGTCGGAGGGTTCCAGAATGACAGGTTGGCAGCAAGGTGGTCCTGTAGAAGGTCACTCCGGAAGAGGCGGAAACCAAGTGAGCAGCATCGACACAGACAAGGTCCTATTCCCTGGTGGAAAGGAGCAGACACAGGGCGCTGTCAGGCAGATAGAGGTACATGGGAAGTGCTTCTAATCCCTGCCGTGCAGTAGGCTCAGGCTGACAGTATGAACTTAAGAGCACAAAACCGTGGCCCTTAGAAATGTGTTTTTATTGGTGGGTAAACTTTTGGGCCGCATGTCCAAAAACAGCAATGAATATTATGCTCTGTGCTCTGTCTGCAGCTGCCCCACACTCCCCTGGTGAGGTGCCGTCTGGAAAAGGGACTCTATTTTTTGGAGAGAGAGAGAGAGAAGGGGAGACAGTTATAACCTAAAGAAAGTAATTATGCGTTCAGGCCAGAAATGCCCCACCGTGTCTCCATGTGAATGTAATTTTGTTTGAACACGTTGAACTAAATTTAATTTGGCTGATCCTGAATTTGCAAAACACACAAAGACCTTCACCTGGTGATAGAAAAAGAAAGCCCTTATTGCTCGGTGTTGTATTTTAAGTTCAGGTAAATTTAGGAGGCCATCTCAAGCCCTAACATTTGGCTTCTCTGAGCCTCACCCTGTGCACAGGGGGTGTATCAGAGCACAGGTTCTGGTCAGCCGAGATGCTGGACGTTGCATGGAATAGAAGAGTTGGGAGAAGGAGGCCCAAGTGTGTCTTAGAAAAAGCCCTGGCATCAGAGGCAGGGAAAGTAGGAACCTGCTAAGTGACCACGGCAAGCCACTTAACCTCTCTAAACTTGTGAAACTCTCCCTATGGGCAGGGGGGACAGTGCTCATATGTATTAATAACAACCCAGGTGGCAGGGGCACTGCTACAAGGACACTGCAATCTGTTCTTGGGAGCCAACACCATGCTCAAAGTTAACCCATTAGTGGCTGGATCTTAAGGAGGACAGAGTGAGGACCCAGCATGTGAGGGGACACTCAGTGGTCCCAGGACAGTGACTGTTTACTTACCAACTACTACAACATTGATATAACATCACAACCGCAGCATGACTTGTACCAGGGTGTATCACGCAAATGACATTTTGCCTATGGGCTCTCTGAAAAGATTAAACGAGGTCATGTAGGTGAATAAATGAGGGAGTGAATGAGGGAAGGGGCATCTTGGACACTGCTCGCGAGTCAAGAATTCCCTCATCCAGGAGCTGTGTCACCGGGCATCTCAGAGGCCCCTGCTTTCATGCCATACGCTGAGGATGACAACCTCCTGGCAGCAGGAACCCACAAGCCATCACTGTGCTAAAAGGAGCAACAGGTGGGATTCACAGAAGTATAGAGATGGGCCGCTCTTGTTAGGGCTGAATGCTGCCATGGGGACACCAAAGGATGGGCAATGACAGGTTATTTGCAGCAGTGCGGAACATGTCTCCAGGGGCTAAGTATGGAAGCTGGGAAACTGTTTGGGGAATATTACATAATCCAGGTTAAAGATAATGGAACAAAAAGATCAGCTGGTAGAATATATTAAAAATAAAGAGTGTAAGGCCAGGTGCGGTGGCTCATGCCTGTAATCCTAGCACTCTGGGAGACCCAGGCAGGTGGATTGTCCTGAGCTCACAGGTTCGAGACCAGCCTGAGCCAGAACAAGACCCCCATCTCTAAAAATAGCCAGGCATTATGTCGGGTACCTATAGTCCCAGCTATTTTGGGAGGCTGAAGCAAGAGAATCACTTGAGCCCAAGAGTTGGAGGTTGCTGCTCTCTCTCTCTATATGTATATATATAGAGAGAGAGAGGGAGAGAGGGAGAGAGAGAGAAAGAGAAATAGAAACAAAACTAAGTCAATGGATATAGGCCTGGAAAGAGTGTGTAATATTTAGGAACTACTTAGAAAGTAAGCTTAGTAGGCGGGTAGATTGCCTGAGCTCAGCAATTGGAGATCAGTCTGAGCAAAAGTGAGACCCCCTTCTCTAAAAAAAAGTAGCTAGGAGCTGTGGTGGGCTCCTATAGTCCTAGCTACTCAGGAGCCTGAGGCAAGAGGATCACTTGAGCCCAAGATTTTGAGGTTGCTATGAGCGATAATGAACCCAAGAGTTTGAGGTTGCTATGAGCTATGATGCCACAGCACTCTACGCAGGGCAACAGAGTGAGACTGTCTCAAAAAAAAAAGTAATGTTAGTAGGACTAAGAAATTGTTTAAATAAAAGAGCTAAGGGAGAAACAGTAATCAAGGAGACCCAGGTCTTGGGGTCAAGTGACCCAGAGGTGACAGTGTTACCATGATCAGAACCCAGGGACAAGAGCAGGTTTGGGGCAAAGATATTAAGAAAATGAGTGTGGCTCGGCGCCTGTGGCTCAAGCCGCTAGGGCGCCAGCCACATACACCTAAGGTGGCAGGTTCCAATCCAGCCCGGGCCTGCCAAATGATGGCTGCAACCAAAAAATGGTCGGCGTTGTGGTGGGCACCTGTGGTCCCATCTACTTGGGAGGCTGAGGCAGGAGACTCGCTTGAGCCCAGGAGTTGGAGGTTGCTGTGAGCTGCGATGCCACGGCATTCTACCCAAGGGGACAGCTTGAGGCTCTATATCAAAAAAAAAAGAAAAGAAAATGAGTGTCTAGGACATATAGTTCCTGAACCTGACCAAAAAAAAAGTGTTTCTATAAAAGAACAGGAATCGGAGGTCCAGGTCTGAGTCCCATCACTACAATTGAGCAATCATGGACCATGGACAAATCAGTTAACCTTGCTGGCTCTAACTTCCTTCAAATCCTCAAGCTGAGAGTTTCAAATTGGAATAAATCGTATAGCCATGTCGTTCTTCTATGTCCACCATCTCTCATCTGGTCTCTTCTTACGTGATTCAGAAAGTGGTGCAAAACATATTTCTCTTCATTTTTATACCCTGGAATGTAAAAACTGAGAGACAAAGAGGGAGAGAAACAAGAGATGCTAACTTCCTTCTACACGTGATATAATAAAATTAAAGAACACGGGGTTGGAATTGTTCTGCACAAGAGAGCTAGATTCAATAGCTTGGTTAGCAAACTCTGCCATGGCCCTCTCCTTCTCTCCAAGGACAAAAAGAGAGATATGTCCGCTCTCAAGGGCAAACTGGCCAACCGCCCTGCATCCGTCACTCTCTGTAAGGAGGCTCCTTCTATTCAGACTCCATTTTCCTACACACAATTCATTTTATTAAACAGCTACAGCTGCAATTAGGAGTGGGAGAATCCAGGCATGTTTTTGGGTTCGAGATGTGTCCTGTGTGATTTTTCAAATACTTTGGGTTTGGCAAAAGCCAAGACACATTCTGTTAAGTTCTTTTTCCTGTTCATTTTTTAAGCCCGTGTGTATTCAAGAGAAATGTGGTCCATCTGATTCTCATTCATTTTCGCTTAACTCAACAAAAAGTTGTCTCGGAAGAGCTAGAAAATGTCCAAGCAGCAAATCCAGCCTCCTTAATGGAAGCCTTATTAGAAGAATCTCTTTCTCTCAATCCCAGATGTATTGACATTCTCCAAACAGGCCAAGTATTTTCATTTCCCTGTCTTTGCGCTTGCTCCCTGAACCTGGCACGTCCTTGCCCTTAACTTCAGTCTTCAGTCTCTGCCTATTGACTCTGACTCCTCCAAGCCCAGCCCAAAGGCATTCTCCTTTGTAAAGGCTTTCTCCATGGCCCAGCTTGCCAAGAAAGTCAGCCCTCTGGCCCTCCACAGTTCTGCATTTAAACTTTTCGAAAATATTCAGGGAGAAAAAAATAATGAAAAATAACAACAATAAAAAAAGTGCAATTTAACAACGACACAGCACGCACATTGTATTAGGTAGTATAAGTCATCTAAAGATAATTTAAAGTATACAAGAAGATGTTCATAGATTGTATATAAATGCTACCCCATTTCATATAAGGGACTTGAGCATCGTGGATTTTGGTATCCAAGGGAGAGTTCTTCAAACCAGTCACCCGCAGATACTGAGAGAGGACTATAATTGCACAGTCCTCTGAGACCTACTGTTTCACTAGTATTGCTAACTAGTCCTTGATTCCATTCTGCTTCGTGTTACACTTAATTGTTGAATCAGGTTAGCCAAGTCCTCAACTGATGTCTGCTTCAGTGTTAAACCCTTGACCTTAATTAAAGCTCTTCACGAGAAACGGCAGACAAAAATTGGCATTCGTGGTCAAGCTGTTGCCAAACACATTAATTATTATGTCTATCAATGTCCCTCTGTGGACTTCCAGGTGAGAAGTGAACTTGAGGTTTAAGAACCGAAATAACAATGGCTTCTTCCTCTCTGATGATGAGAGCTATGGAACTTAGCTCATTCCCTTTTTATCTGGGCTGCCAGGAAGCCAAGAGCCAGATTTAATGTTTAATCATAGCAACTATATCGCATGCTAGTTTCCTTCCTTTTTTTTTTTTTAAAGGAACTTGGCTTTCCATTTCTATATTATTAACTTTATAAAGGAAAAGAAAACATATTCTTCACTGTGAGTCACTTCAAAGTGTTTGTTGAGTAGCAACAAGGTAAAAATGTTAAGAAGCTGTTCGTGGTGGTTTCACCTGTACTATCCATCTAATTAATATTTGGAAGAAAGAGCAAAGGTTTTTGCTTTTAATCTTAGACACTTCAAAAATTGTTTGAACCTTTCACTATGTGCGTGTGTATGTGAATACAAAATTAATTCTTTTTTGGGTGGTGCCTGTGGCTCAAACTCAAAAGTTTAATTTTTTAAACTTAAAAATAATTGAAATTAATTTCTATTTTTTTTATTTTTTTTCTTTATTTTTATTTATTTATTTTTTCTTTTTTTTTTGAGACAGAGCCTCAAGCTGTCACTCTGGGTAGAATGCTATGTCACCACAGCTCACAGCAACCTCAAACTCTTGGGCTTAAGCAATTCTCTTGCCTCAGCCTCCCAAGTAGCTGGGACCATAGGCACCTGCCAAAACACCCTGCTATTTTTTTGATTGCAGTTGTCATTGTTGCTTTAGCTGGCCTGGGCTGGTTTAGAACCCACCAGCCTCAGTGTATGTGGCCAGTGCCCTACTCACTGAGCTACCGGCATTGCCTATTTATTTTTATTTATTTATTTATTTATTTTGCAATTTTTGGCCAGGGCTGGGTTTGAACCTACCACCTCTGGCATATGGGGCCAGCACCCTACTCCTTTGAGCCACAGGAGTAGGGCTTTTTAAATTTTTTAAATTTTTTTTCACCTATTTATTTTTTGAGACAGAATCTCACTTTGCTGCCGTTGGTAGAGTACTGCGGAGTCATAGCTCATAGCAACCTCAAATTCTTTTTTTTTTTTTTTGAGTCTCACTTGTTACCCTCAGTAGATTGCTGTGGCATCACAGCTCACAGCAACCTCCAACTCCTGGGCTCAAGCTAGTCTCCTGCCTCAGCCTCCCAAGTAGCTGGGACCATGGGTGACTGCCACAGTGCCTGGCTATTTTTTGGTTGCAGCTGTCATTGTTGTTTGGGGGAGCCCGGGCTGGATTCGAACCCGCCACCTTAGGTGTAGGTGGCTGGCACCTTAGCCACTTGAGCTACAGGTGCCGGACCAAATTTTTTTTTTTTTTTTTTTTTTTTTTTTTTTTTGCAGTTTTTGGCTGGGGCTGGGTTTAAAGCCACCATCTCTGGCATATGGGGTCAGCGCCTTACTCCTTTGAGCCACAGGCACTGCCCCTGAATTTAATTTCTAAAATGTAATCATTTACAATTCTGACCCCCCCCCCCAGGAGTCATTAGCTTTTTGACCACACAGCCTATGGCACTCATATTCTTCCCTGAATCTCCCATCACATAACAGAGCGCCTTCTGCCTTCTCTGTAACTGGCATTCAGCAAATATCTGTTTAGTGGGTGGGGAAAGTTCATCCAAGTGAACACAATTAGAAGCCAAAGAGAGAGACCTGGGCTTTGGATCAAATAATCCCAGATTCAAAGCCCAGCTCCGGCTGGTTACACAGCACTGAGCAGGGCAATTACTTGGATCTATCCAAGTCCCAGGTTTTGTTTTTTTTTAACCTGTAAAATAGTTCTTTATCGACTATTGTTTTAGGGTTGTTTTGAGAGGAAGATGCTTAATATGGCAAATTACCCTCCTTTTAACTTAAAAGCATTCATGGAGGGAAAAAACATTGCCTGTTTTAAACAGGTAACAGACCACCAGAAGCTGGACTGCTTGGAGAGCATGGGAGGGAGCACATGCTGGGTTGCCATCGGGATAAACACTGCATCCTTTCAGAACTACAGAAATTGGAGAAAATAAGATAAAAAGAGAGTCCCAGCCCAAAGGCAGAAGAATGCAATGGCCCTTACTTGTTAGTCACAAAACCCAGCAGTTTAGTTTAAAGAGGTTCTGCTCAAATACTAAATGTAATGGGAGTAACAGAAGAAATAATGAGCTTTTGGCTTTAATATCTAAATTGCCCTAGAAGTGCGGAAGAATGTTTTTTTGTTTGTTTGTTTGTTTTGAGACAGAGCCTCAAGCTGTCCCCCTGGGTAGAGCGCTATGGCTTCACTGCTCACAGCAACCTCCAACTCCTGGGCTCCAGCGAGTCTCCTGCCTCCGCCTCCCAAGTAGCTAGGACCACAGGCGCCCGCCACAACGCCCGGCCATTTTTTTTGGTTGCAGTCATCATTGTTGTTTGGCAGGCCGGGCTAGGGATTCGAATCCGCCACCTTAGGTGTACGTGGCTGGCACCTTAGCCGACTGAGCCACAGGCGCCGAGCCTGGAAGAATGGTTTTTAATCAAGGTATTCAAGTACCACTGATGGGATTCAAGGTGATTTTATACAGCACATGGAGAAACCTTTATTTTTCCATTGTTATGCATTTATTACATTACTTTTTTTTTGAGACAGAATCTCAAGTGCTGTAGCATCACTGCTCACAGCAACTTCAAACTCTTGAGCTTAAGCGATCCTCTTGCCTCAGCCTCCCAAGTAGCTGGGACTATAGGTGCCTGCCACAACACCCAGCTATTTTTTGGTTATAGTTGTCATTGTTGTTTGGTGGGCTCAGGCTGGATTCTAACCCACCTGTTCCAGTGTATGTGGCCAGCACCGTAGCCACTTGAGCTACAGGAGCTAAGCCTACATTGCTTGTTAATTGATTTGTAATGACTTCTGTGTCCGCTTTTTATTGGATAGCATTTGAATATTTGGGTGCAGCATGGAGGTCTGCCCTTTCAGCTGATCCTCTAGATCTTGGACCAATACCAATCTGCAAGCTGTTATCACATTATATTTTATATAACACTGGCCTAGCACATCCAGGCTGTGATATTATACATGTTATTAGTTTGTTTGTTTGAGACAGTCTCACTATGTCACCCTTGGTAGAGTGCTGTGGCGTTACAGCTCACAGCAACCTCAAACTCTTGGGCTTAAGCGATCCTCTTGCCTCAGCCTCCCAAGTAGCTAGGACTATAGGTGCCCACCACAGTGCCCAGCTATTTTGTTGTTGTTGTTATCATTGTTGTTTGGCAGGTCTGGCCTGGGTTTGAACCCTCCAACCCCCGGTGTATGTGGCTGGCTCCATAACCACTGAGCTATGGGCGCTGAGCCTATACATGTTTTTTTGGTTTTTTTGAGACAGAGCCTCCAGCTGTTGCCCTGGCATCACAACTCACAGCAACCTTTAACTCCGGGGCTGAAGCGAGTCTCCTGCCTCTGCCTCCCAAGTAGCTGGGACCACAGGCGCCTGCCACAATGCCCGGCTGTTTTTTGGTTGCAGCCATCATTGTTGTTTTGGTGGGCCCGGGCTGGATTCGAACCTGCCACTTTAGGTGTATATGGCTGGCACCTTAGCCACTTGAGCCACAGGCACTGAGCCTATACATTTTATTCGTAAATATGTGTTAAAGTTTCAGGGCTGGACATGGTGGCTCACACCTGCAATCCCAGCATTTTGGGAGGTTGAGGAAGGAGGATCGCTTGAAAGCAAGAGTTCAAGACCAGCCTAGGCAATACAGTGAAACCAGACCCTGTCTCTACTGGTGTGCACCTATAGGCCCAGCCACCTAGAACACTGAGGAAGAAGGATAGCTTGAACCCAAGGTTGCAGGGAGTGACAATGACACCAGTGCACTCTAGCCCAGGCAAAATGAGAGACCTTGTCTCAAGAAATAATAATAATTAAAATAAGTTTTAAAATATTGTATTTGTTTTCTTTTGTATTTAACCAGAGTCAGTGCAGAAGGTTTCAAAATATTGTAAAAATAAGCACATTTAAGGGAAAATATCAATCTTATTGTGACTAGAAGAACACACCTATGCCAAAAAATCCAATGTACAGATTGTCCCCAAATTTTCTGTACATTGGAAAAATGGGGCTAAATGTAACTTATTTACAAAATATTTATTACAAAATTTTACAAAATATTTATAAGATACTCTCTACGTGCTGACCACCTCTTTCTACACACACACAACACACACACACAAAGACTTCACTCTCACTCATGGTGACCACATTCCAAGATATCTGTATACATGGCTCCTATCGATGGTGACTTTGGGGACACCTTGAAGTGTGGAAAATACAGATTTAACAGATGTGTCTTGAGCAACTATTAGACTTTAAGGAAGTCGTTTTCTGGGACCCTCAGTTTCTGGCCCCAAATGCCTTTTCCTAAGATTTCTTAATACATCTACACATCCTAGGCTGACCCCATCGTATTCCACCCTAGTCCCCCTATACGCCCTGCAGTCTCCCACCTCCATGCCTTGCTTGTACACCTGTCTTCTTCCCTACCGACCAGCCACATCCCATTCCTGGGCTTCTCTGTAGCCCTCTTGCTATTATCACCTTTGGCACCTCGTATCATAATTTCTTTCAGAGTTTGTCTCTTCGGCAATGTCTTAATTATCTCAGTGCCGTAAGTCCCTAGCCAAGGATATTAAATGACTTTTTTTAAATCATTGAGGCCGCACTAGGTTTAGAAATATAAGGACACAGATACTGTCTTAATCATTTATCAGTGCTCAGCGGTCATGAAGAAAACATGACTTTCCTCTTCCCAATACTCTGTTGTGAGCCCCCAACTAGGCCAGTTCTCCCTACACTAAGCTTTGCTATACCACGCATCCTCCCTCAGAGCAGTGATTGCAATTTGTTTTCATGTGGGGGATTATTTGATTAATATGGTTCTCTCAACAATAGATTCTCAACTCTATGTGATTAGGGACTGTACTGCTTTGTTGACCATTGGTATTCCCAATGCACAGGTGGACACAGAGCTGGTACTCCCAGGTATTAGCTGTATGAATAAAGAAATGAATTTTCCTACACACACACCAAGAGTTAGTTGATCTTTCAGTTCTTAGGCTGTTGTATAGATCACTGAGGGGGCAGATGGTTGACACAGAGACCAGTGTAAACTCTGCTGTTTGTTTTTCAGGCAGATTACAGTGGCAACAGTATGCTGGCCACCTAGAAGGAGAGAAACTCCAAATGGCAAACAAAGCATTCGCAGGGCTCTCGGTAGGCTTCACAAACAATGAAGAGCCAAAATAAATTTTTTAGAAGTATACCCCAGCAGAGGAGTATTGACCGTGTCCTTTTAAGAATTTTCCCAGCCGTTAAGAAGAAAACCTTTAAGGACTGAAATTTTAAGAGGACTGAGGAAACCAGGGAATATATTATACAGATTGACAGTTTCTTAGAACAGGGAGAACACAGAAAGAAGAACCAGGGTTACACTGAAGTGAAGGCAAAGCTAACTTTAAGAACTGCTTTTGTCTAGGCAGAGGATCAACATTATTTCATGTGCTTGATTTTCGGCACAGTTGTGGTGGCGCACGCCTGTTACCTTAGCACTTTGGGAGGCTCAGGTGGGAGGATTGTTTGTGCCCTAGAAGTTGGAGGTTGCAGTGAACTATGATAGTGCCATTGCACTCTGGCCTGGGCGACAGAGTGAGACCTTATCTCAAAAAAAAAAAAAAAAAAAAAAAAGGATGGAAGCTCTCACCCTTGAGAGCCAGCAAGTCCATTTTTTTTTCATTTCTTATGGAACAATATCTATGCTGAGGCCTTCCATCCAAAGTTTAGAACTAATCTGACCATCCAGATGAATCCCGACACTTTTGCACCAGAGAGAACTAGCTTCTCTCCCTCCTTCATGTTACAGATGCACAGCCCGGCACGCAGACGGAGCAGATGATGGACTCTAGCTCTCAAGCCCAGTTTAAGGCCTTGGTCTTCCAACTCTGCATCCAACTCTTATTCTTGCCCACCCTACCCTTAGCTAGACAAGACCAATCATCAAGCCTCTGCCTCCCCCAACCAGCGTGCCAAGCAGAGCTAACTGGCTGCAAGCTTTACTTTCAGATCGGCTGTTTCTGCTCCACAACCACTTGCTTGTGGTTTATTATCTCTTAGTGGATTTGCTATCCCCGCAGGCATTCCCGAGGCATCTGCAAATAGTATCTACTTGGACAACAAGCAGTGAGTATCTTGCTACTGTCTTTTCTTAAATATTAACTGGTTTTCAGACAACCTAAACTGATCACAATGTGGCCGGCACCTGAAACCCCTGAGGGAAGGAACTACATCTTATTCATCCGTGGGACCCCAGTGCCAAGACTGGTCTCTGGCTCACAGTAGGCCAGCCAAGTGAGAGGCTGTTTGAAAATCACACAGAATTTGAAGTCAAAGCCAGAGGGAACTGGCTAGAACTCTTGGGCAGAAGCTTACAAAGCTACCTAACTTCTCTGGACCTCAATATCCTCACCTATAAAATAATACAAATACCAACTACCTTATAGAATTGCAATGGAGACAGAATGAGTTAACAATGTGTATGTTATCTCATTACCACGAGGCAGAGGAAACACTCCATCATTTGTAGCCCTGAAAATGACCAAGTCCTCCATCAATGTTAATGCAATGAAAGAATGAAGTCACATTTAAATTAAGAAAAAGGAACAACAAGTGCGATCGGCCAGCCTGCAAGTGGTCAGTGTTTCCTTTGCTATTTGTTGTCAGTGCTTAGAGGCTTGTTTTAAAGCTGGCCCTGTCTCATCCCAACTTCTGCTTCATATCCCAATGAAGTCATAACACTGGGCTCGCTCTGTCTATTGACACAGAGAGCCTCTGAGTCACAAATTCAACAGGATGACTTTGCTGCAGTGTGATTGCCTGGAAAATGTTTCCTCATCTGAATTTTTTTTTTTTTTCAAGCAAATGGACATGCTTATTTTTGCAGCATGGAGTGCAGACTCTTTATTTATTTGATGTTTGTCTCTCGAAGTTCAAGTTGGTCGAAGGAGGTTAAACCATGTTCACTTTTGCTTTACGAAGTGATATGTATTCCCCCCACCCCCCACCGGCCTTCTCTCTTCCTGCTGACCATTATATCTAAAGCAAACAGTCCCAGCACAATAGTTAGATTGCACTTGAATGTGGTGTTTACTCGACATTTACACACTGGCCATGCTGGACAGCTCACTCATTCCAGAACAGGGCCTTGGCCAGCAGGGATCGTGTTCTATTTGTGCTCAACCGGAGACAGCTAGGCAGCATCTAGAGGTGTTTATGCTGATGTCTAAATTTCTCTTACATCTGAATTAAAAATTAGAAATAAATTTTCTAAATTTTTATTTCTGAAATAAAAATTAGAGGAGGTGAGAGTATCAGAACACCTTGATAGGAAATCTGGGCATGCTGGCCATACTCATACCATTCCTCCTCCCCTAGATCCAACTTGTACACTGTCTAGTGCTAAATATCCTCAGAACTGGCTGTTCATTACTAATCCAATCAACTTCATCTCGTTTTCCCATTTCTTCCTCTATACAATAGAATAAATAACACCTCCTTTACATGGTTGTGGGTATGACATATGCAAAGTACATAGGACAGTTTTCGGCTTTTGGTGGGGCAGAGTCTCACTCTGGCACTCTGGGTAAGAGTGCTGTGGCACTATAGCTCACAGCAACCTCAAACTCTTTGGGCTTAAACAATCTTCTTGCCTCAGCCTCCCAAGTAGCTGGGTCTACAGGTGCCTACCACAACACTTGGCTAATTTTTCTTTTTTTTTTTT
>NW_003852409.1:11328581-11338465 GCF_000181295.1 Otolemur garnettii | reverse complement strand
GTTGTTTGGCGAGTCCGGGCTGGGGACTCGAACCCGCCACCTTAGGTGTACGTGGCTGGCGCCTTAGCCGGTTGAGCTATAGGCTCTCAGCCATAATTTTTCTATTTTTAGTAGACATGGGGGCTCACTTTTGCTCAGGCTGGTTCTGAGCTCAAGTGATCCACCTACCTCAGCCTCCCAGAGTGCTAGGATTACAGGTGTAAGTCACTGCACCCAGTCTTAGTTTTGGGCTTTTTATAGGTAGTCTGAAATGTTGGTTTCATCCCCCTCCTGAGGTCCATGCTTCTGGTTTGAGAAGGAAAAGGGGCTCACAGAATTGCCGGTTCAGAGGTTCCAGCGCCGTTTGATGCAGGGAAGGAGACCCGGTTTTGGCTGGGAGACAGGACACTGTTTTCTCATCCCAGCTCTGCCAATGTGTGGCATGGGCAAGGGACCTCCACTCCCAGGGCCTCTGTCCGTATGAGCAAAGTAAGGGCCTCCCATGAAAGTCTAACCTTGTGTAATTTGCATATCTTCAGAATTTAGAGGAAGTCCACACTAACTGCCTTAAAAAGTATGACTAGCCCCAAAGCTAAGATGTAGATCCCAATATTTGAAATGAGTAGTACAAGAGCAAGAACAAGATTATAATGTGGGGAGAAACCAATACCTTGATACCATGCTGATAAGAATGTAAACATAAATTTTTTAAAGAACAATCTCATTTTATTTTACTTTTTTTTTTTGAGACAGAGCCCTGGGTAGAGTACTATGGCATCACAGCTCACAGCAACCTCCAACTCCTAGGCTTAAGCAGTTCTCTCACCTCAGCCTCCCAAGTAGCTGGGACTACAGGGGCCCACCACAATGCCTGGCTATTTTTTGGTTGTAGTTGCCATTGTTGTTTGGCAGACCCGGGCTGGGTTTGAACCCACCAGCTCTGGTGTATGTAGCTGGCACCCTAGCCGCTGAGCTACAGGCACTGAGCCTAAAAATAACTATTATATGCCAGAAAACTATATTACATTTTGGAATAAAGTAAAACATACAACTGAGATATCAACTTTTGAAAATACAAAAATAAAAAAGAGTAAGGCAGGGGTCTCTGCCCGCTTAAAGCCTGTATTCCAGCCCATCAGGGGCAGAGCCACTCTCACAGGGGCAGTGTGAGGACAAACGACTTAACATAGGGTACTGAGCACAGTACCTAGCACAGCATCTGGTAGTGGAGATGATATTAATTTGAAGGTTCCTGCTCCCTGCGATTCCTGGAGGAAGAACACAGCAGACCCTTCCGGTATCCTAGGAAAGAAAGGTTAGAACTTTACTAACATTGTCAAGAGTATATAATTTTCATCGGTGACCCTAACTTTGATCTTCCCCTCTATCCAACCTAACTCTTTTTTTTTTTTTTTTTTTTTTTGAGACAGAGCCTCAAGCTGTCCCCCTGGGTAGAGTGCTATGGCTTCACAGCTCACAGCAACCTCCAACTCCTGGGCTCAAGCGAGTCTCCTGCCTCCGCCTCCCAAGTAGCTGGGACCACAGGCGCCTGCCACAACGCCCGGCTATTTTTTGGTTGCAGCCATCATTGTTGTTTGGCGGGTCCGGGCTGGGAATTTGAACCCACCACCTTAGGTGTACGTGGCTGGCGTCTTAGCCGGTTGAGCTATAGGCGCCGAGCCCCAACCTAACTCTTGACTAAGGTCAAAATTACTGTTTTTCTGGATTTGATGTAGCCAAAAAAATAAAGCCTCTGCAAATCATGGTGTAAACCCAGGAAGTGAGATTCCCAAATTAATTTATCCAGCCTACTTGCTGTCTATTAGATTTCAGGTGAGCCTACTCCTCAGTTGTTACGTATTTAGTGATGCTGGAATATTTAGGGGCAAGAAAATACTATGACAAAACATTTCTGTCTCCAAACTGAGATACCGCATCATCTCCTAAAGCTGAGTAGTGCAGAACCAATTTCAAGTTATCAAATGGGGATTGACTACATCAGATTTTGTTGGTAGAGAGGAGACATTAACATTAATGGTACATTTCATATCTAATATCTCACCTAATACTTGCAACAGCCTTGTGAGTCAGGTACATTCATAGACCCATTTTACAGAAAAGGAAAGTAAAGTACAATTAGATGATGTAGCTTGCCAAGTACCTGGTTAGTAAATGCCACACAGGGCCTTGAGTCCTTGGGTGGCAGCATTTACCTATTCCCCCGCCGCAGTCACAGCACTATTTATACCCTGCCATTTCTTTCCCTCTCATAATCCAGTCAACCCTGTCAAGTCCCTTCCTTAATGGAGATATGGCAAGAAGGCTCAAAGAATTAAATTCTGACACTGATACTCTTAATATGCAGATAGAACAAAGATTTTATCTTATCTTTAAAGAAGCCCAAGTGCGTTTCTTTCTTAATGGAAAATTGAGTTTGCTGAATGAAACATCAGAACTTTGAACTCAACCTGCCACTCTGAAAGCTCTGATGGGTAAATGTAGCAACCAGAAAATTTCATCAGTAACTGACAACACAGACGAGAGTTCTCTCTTTGAATAGATTCCCCCCCCCCTTTTTTTTGAGACAGTTTCAAGTTGTCACCCTGGGTAAAGTACTGTAGCATTATAGCTCACAGCAACCTCCAACCTCCAACTGGGGCTCAAGCAATCTTCTTGCCTCAGTTTTGCTATTTTTAGTAGAGATGAGGTCTCGCTTTTGCTCAGGCTGGTCTCAAACTTGTGAGCTCAGGCAACGGACCCTCCTCAGCTTCCCAGAGTGCTAGGATCACAGGTGTGAGCCACCGCACCCGGCCTAGATTCACCTTTTAGAGTATCTATTATATAATACGCTGGGAATTCCTCTAAGATAACGTAACTATTCCAGGGGCTTCCTCCTCCTGAAAGCCTCTGGTTGCCTGGATATAAGAGGAGCTTGGGTTTAGATATGAGTTTGAAACAAGGCATCAAACACTAGATGAGGTATTCAAATGCTGCCAGGAAATGAGTTTGGCCTTATATATATTGGCACTAGCTTGTCCCCCTAGCCCTCTCCCCACAGCCCTCTTTCCACTAGCCAAGATACTAAAATTGATTAACAAATGCAATGTTTGTGGAAAAAGAGTCAACCACAGGGTAATCAAATGCATTGTTAATTTTTTTTTAAATCATTTTCCTGGGTTAAAATGTATAATGTCAAATTGGCAAAAAGAACCTGCCGTCTTGCCCAGCCCACAAACTGAAAAGAAAATTAAACACGGAATTATTTGTTTCTGGTTTGCATTTCTCAGGGCATTCATTTTCATACTCTCAACATTCCTACACTTTCCATAACGAAAAAAAGTCACATGTACCTTCAATCTGAGCTAAACCAGGAGAACTGTTTTTCCCAGAAGGATGGCATTGTGTTAACCTAAGAATTTGAGGCACTGAGGCTTTTAAATAAAGGAAATAGAATAGTGGAGTCTCTTATTCTCCTCCAGGGAAAGCAGACAAAACTTGGTGGGCCAAGTCAAGAAGAAAATTCCAGCAACAGGTTTTCTCTGCCAACTTGCCTTCTTTGCTAGCTCATTTACATACTTTTACATTTTTTCACTTAAATTTAAATGCATTTCAATTTTTAATTTAAATAGTTTGAAATTTGCTAGTCCATTTACTTTTAAATGTGTTTCAAATGCATATAGTATTGGAGTCACACTAGATAAAAATGGTGAATGCTAGCCCCTTATTACTTTTCTTAAGAGAAATATTACTGCATGTACCTTACTCTTAAAAAATATGTCTCTCGGCTCAGTGCCTTGTAGGCTCAGTGGCTAGGGCACCAGCCACATACACTAGGGCTGGCAGGTTCAAATACAGCCTGGGCCTGCCAAACAACAATAACTACAACCAAAAAGTAGCCAGGCGTTGTGGTGGGCACCTGTAGTCCCAGCTACTTGGGAGGCTGAAGCAAGAGAATTGCTTAAGCCCAAGAGTTTGAGGTTGCTGTGAGCTATGATGCGACAGCACTATACTCAGGGAGATAGGCTTGAGACTCTGTCTCAAAAAAAAAAAAAAACAAACAATGACTCTCTACTTCAACAGACATTTAAAAATAAGCAACTTAAAAAGAGCTGGGTTTGTTTTTTTTTTTTGAGACAGAGCCTCAAGCTGTCACCCTGGGTAGAGTACTGTTGAGTCATAGCTCACAGCAACCTCTAACTCTTGGGCATAAGTGATTCTCTTGCCTCAGCCTCCCAAGTAGCTGGGACTATAGGTGACTACCACAATGCCTGGCTATTTTTTGGTTGTAGTTGTCATTGTTGCTTGACAGGCCCGGGCTGGATTCGAACCTGCCACCTTTGGTGTATGTGGCTGGTGCTTCAGCCACATGAGCTACAGGCACTGAGCCTTAAAAATCGTTTTTTGTATCTCTTTAACATCTCAGAACCAGCTGGAAAGCCAGATTTAATATACTGCTATCAGAATATTTTCAAGGTCTTATCCCATTAATTTTAGGTTTTCTTCTTAAATAGCTTAAAGGATGCATTGGGCTTGAGTTTTTTGGGCTAAGAATATAATTGAAGCAATCAAATCTAAGAGTTCATGAAAAAGATCTTAATTAAATTTCTGAGAATTGATTTTTAAATGTCTGTGATTCATTTTATGCTCTAAAAACTTCAATATTCAAGACTTGGGTTTTTAAAAGGCAATAAATTTGGCTACAGAAAAGAGTGGCCTCTTTCTCCATTTGGTTTTGGTTTTGGTTTTAGTTATTTCTGTTTGTTTTTAAGTTTGTTTTATTACAATGCCTCAGCCAGTGTTGTTCTCTCATTTCGTCCAACTGTTTTGAGAGGACAGACTTCACGAAGGATTTAATTTTTTCTTTCACAGAACTTTTCAAAAAAAGAGATGAAGTGGTGGAAGAGGAGAAGGCATGGAAAATAAAGTACCAAGTCAGTGAATACTCCGCTAGAGAAAAATATTACTGCTTAGTCAAGAATGGGGTCCCCTGCCTCTCTACCCCATGAGTAGATTTGCCAAATCCCTTTTTGTTCATTCATTCTACAAGGAATGATTGCTGGGCATTTGTCCTTAAGATCATGGACATGTCCACCGTGTTAAGTGTCATGGTGGTGGTGTCTTTGTTAGAGACTTGGAAAAAAGAAGATGAACCTAAAAGGGGACTTTGGAGTCTGGGTTCTATGAAGGCCCTGAGGAGGGAGATGGCATTTCAGATAGGGAAACCAGCTGCTGAAAGGACACATCAGGTATTCAGGGATTTGAGAGAACATCTAGTTAAGAGTTTAGAGAGGCTCGGCGCCTGTGGCTCAAGTGGCTAAGGCACCAGCCACATACACCTAAAGTGGAAAGTTCGAATCCAGCCCAGGCCCACCAAAACAACAATGATGGCTGCAACTAAAAAATAGCCGGGCTTTGTGGCAGGCACCTGTGGTCCCAGCTACTTGGGAGGCTAAGGCAGGAGACTCGCCCAGGAGTTGGAGGTTGCTATGAGCTGTGATGCCACAGCACTCTAGCTTGAGGCTCTGTCTCAAAAAAAAAAAAAGAGTTTAGAGAGAGTGAAGTCAGTCCCTAGAGATGATTCTGGAAAGTTTGTCTAGGGCAGTGCTTCTCAAGGGCCGTGGCCTTAGGAAGGTTGAGAACCATTGGTCAAGGGCCAGAGTAGGAAGAATTTGGTCTATTGGTTAAACAATTTGGTCTCATTCCTTTAGGCCAGTGGTTCTCAAAGTTCCTAATGCTGCAGCCCCCTTTAATACATTTCCTGTGGGTCACCATCCACAGGTTAAGAATCGCTGCTTTAGGCAACGGGAAGCTATTGAAAAATTGGCTAGAATAGAAGAACTGCATTGAAAATATGTGAGCAAACTGGACTTGAGCTAGCTGGGAAATTATACCTGGGTCTTGGGGAGAGGGAGAGGACAGTTTGGAGGCTGTAGCCACAATTAAAAGCTATAAATGAAGAGGACTTGAAACAAAGCAGCTTGGGAAGAGCAGGAAATAATAGTGGAGATATTTACAAATGGAAATAGATGAACTCTGGATGCCCGGATGCTCAGGAAAAATAAAATGAAGGAGGAGTCGCAGAAAATCTAAGTTTCTAGCTTAGGAAGCTGAATTATGAGTCTAGCTGCATTGAGGTTCTTGATTTAAAAGGGTATTAATGGACCTATAGCTGAGCATTGAAAAACCAACTCCCTACTAATGGATTACTATTCCTTTAAGGAATAGTACATTATTCATTCATTCAACAAACCCACATAGAGCATTACCATGTGCTGGGCAGATACTACTACTAGGACCTGGGGATACAGCAGTGAACAAAACAACAGCCCTGCCCGCATCAAATTTATGGTGCCCTGGAAAATAGTGGTAATACTAAGAGCTATCCTGTATTCAACATCAAATCTGGTGCTAAATACTTAACTTAGATGATCTAATTTGATCCTGTCACTCTGAAAAGAAGGCATTATTAATATCCCCATTTTACAGAAGAGAAAACAGGCAAAGTCAAGTTAGTCACATGCCCAGCTAGAAAGCAGTAGAGCCAGATTAGGGAAGCGAATGTCAAAGCCCACTTCCTAATGGTCCACAAGACTGAGGTTAAATAGAAGCTGGTGTTCATAGAAGACAGGAGTAGAAGCTAAGAGAAGTTTTGTTACCACTGTGTGAAAACTGCAAGCCCATCTCAGTTATTCATTAGTAGAGATTTCATTTCAAAGCAATGTGGGTATTTCATTGCGGAAATTATATCAATTGGGTATTTAAAATCATCTCTTCCTTTCACCTTCTTAAGGGGCATCTTTTCCTGAGGCCTGTGGCAGTTATACACAGACACCCCCGCCAGGGTGGCAGCGAGGCTCCCTAAGGTGCTGTATGTGTCCAGACCTCCTGCCCAGTTAAAGAAGCAGAGTCCTTCACTTAAAACATGAATGCGACCTCTTCAGTCATCACACCCCTCTATGGATTTACATGAATCCCTTAGCATCGTATCTCCTGCCAATGAATGCAGTTTGTGCTGGAAAAAAAAACATTACTTTATAACTTTCAGGACATTAATAATTAACTTCCATTCCACAAAACTTGTAAGATCAGTTTGCTGAAATAAAGTCACCCAGTAAGTGTTTAATTCTTCTTTAAAGGGTGTCTTCTATTATTATTATTTTAGAGTGCAATTTAGTCATCAAAGCTTTACTCAGCCTCATGTTTATAAATTATATAGGGCAGGGATTTAACTCTTCTGGCCCTACCTGTTCTGTAAAGAGGGAGGGTCATAACCCTGTTGTCACACTGGGCACCTGCCTTGAAAGGAGATGATTTGTGAACTTGAAGTTCCTTGCCTCTTAGAAATCTGTGAATATAGAGATTTTCCTTTATGATGCAATCAGAGGAATAAGCAGATGTTTGCCTGCCTCAAAGAGGCATTGGTTTTTACCCTTCAGAAGGCTATTTGGAAACAAGTTCGTTTTTTTCAGAATGTTGTCTTGATTATATGACATAATAATAGTGCCTTTCCAAATCATCTGTGCAATATTATTTTCTCAGTGAGGTGGTTACAGTTCGTCTTTCTGAGCGGGAAGGGCTACTGCTAATAAAAATCAAAGCAGAAATAATCTGGTAAAGTGGCTAGGCAGTTGGAAATTCCAAGTCCCACTCCTACAGGCTGCCAATTAAGGGTTCCTTCAAGCTCATCTTGGATTAGGGACTCTGGCCTCAGTGAAAAATTAGCTAATGTTTCCATACAACCCTCAAGCCCCAGCATCCCAATAAGTCTTCTGCCAACACAGTGTGAAAGGGGTGAGAGGAGGAAGCAGCAGGTGTCTTCCTTTCTTGGTTCTTCTGTTTGAAAAGGGCAATATTTTCTTTTTTTTTTTTTTTTTTTTTTTGAGACAGAGCCTCAAGCTGTCCCCCTGGGGATGGCGTGGCATTACAGCTCACAGCAACCTCCAACTCCTGGGCTCAAGCGAGTCTCCTGCCTCTGCCTCCCAAGTAGCTGGGACCACAGGCGCCCGCCGCAACACCCGGCTATTTTTTGGTTGCAGCCGTCATTGTTGTTTGGCGGGTCCGGGCTGGGGATTCGAACCCGCCACCTTAGGTGTACGTGGCTGGCGCCTTAGCCGGTTGAGCTATAGGCGCCGAGCCAAAAGGGCAATATTTTCAAAGCTAAGTGCCTGAACCCCTAGAGGCCAGGAGCCAGGGTTCCGTTTCCTCAGTCAAAAATGCCCCTCCCCTCAGCTGCGGGCCCTAGCAGTCTTGGCCAAGGCTGAGCAGAGGATGGTAGTCGATACTCAAAAGTGATCCAACTCTCTGGATCATACAGGGATTCCTGGAGACGGCAGCGAGGGCCGAGGGGATTCATTCTGGGCTAGATGTACTCCAAGAATGCTTCTATGGTGGGCGAGGAGCGGAAAAATCAAGGATAACAAATATTCCGAGGGAACCTAAGAATCATAGGATTCAAACAGGTGACAAACGCAAAATGTACGAGGCACACTCTACCCAGTGCTCCAGCCTCAACCTCCTTTTCCCAGGCCCTCTCCTCTCTTTTATTTCCTTGGCTGATAAGACAGAGTTTACTAGTGAGGGGGCTCCGCGGAGAGCTCGGGAGGAGCCCGATGCTGCGCGCCGCAATCCAAAATAAACACCTCGCAAGCCCACGTTCAGCAAGCGATACTGAACACCACACTCACGTTAAAAAAAAAAAAAAAGTACTGTTTGTAGAGAAGATGAGGGTGAAAACATTTGCCGGCTGGAAAAGTACTGATCACAAACTAAGGGGGAGGCAGCGTGCGAAAGCTGAAATCCCGATCGCCTTCCCTTTTCTCTTCCCGGTGGGCAAGGCCGGCTGTCGCGGGCTCCGCGTACGCTTTCTGGGAATGGGATGCCCCCGCAGCGCCGTACTTCTGGACACCCGGCCTCTTTCCAACTAAGTCCCTTTCGGCGGGCTTGACCCACCCGGAGCCTGAGCCGAAGGGAGCGAGTTGTCCTTCGACCTTTACTCGCTATTTCACCTCTTTATGACTCAGTTTTCTCATCCATAAAGTGGAGAGTGCGTGGTTTAGTAACGTATTTTTAGATGTCTGTAAAAGGTGTCTCCGCGCCTCACAGTCCCACTTCTCTCCTCCACCCCTCCGATCTTGAATCTTAAATATCAAAACCACAACTCCGATCCTTATTGCGGCTTCTTTCTGCATGCCCCAGGCGCGGAACACTCCTCCAGCCTTCAGATTCCCAGTCCCTGCCACCCTGCGCAGGGCACCCGGCTCCTCCCCACCCCCCATCCCCACCCCCACCCCGCCCCAGGCCGGGCGAGGAAACGTGCACCGCCAGGCCAACAGCCCGCACTGGTGCAGCCGGGCGGAAGCCAGGCTCCTGCATAGGGGAGGGAAAGAGAGCTGAGTCACGCGGATAATCGTTGTCTTTTAGAGCGCAGACAACGCAGAGAGTGCGGACTGGAGCAGGGACAAGGGTCCCCCAGATCCCCCACCGGCCTTGTCTGCCACGGACATCGAACCCAGGGACCCGCAACGGCGGCGCGGATAGCTCTGTCGCGCAGCGGCCGAACCTGCGCCGGGTTCCCCGCGCCTCATGCTGGGGCGGACACCGCCGTCGCCTCCGCCACTGCCGCCGCCGCCGGCGTCAGCTCGGCTCCAGCCCGCCAGCTGCCGGGCTGGCGTCACGGCCCAGCCCCTCCCGCGCCCCGCCCCCACGTGCGCTGAGTTTGTTTATTTAGCTGCCATGGCAACGCGCGAAGTACAGCGGGAGGGCGGGGAGAAGAAAGCAGGGGCGGGGCCTGGCGCCGGGCCCAGGCGCGCTGCCGCCAGAAGGCGGAGGGGAAGGCAAGGGGGGGAAGTTATAAGTAAGGAGCGCGAGGCGGCCGCCGGCAGTTCCCCGGTCCAAGACAGCGAGCG
>NW_003852409.1:11324191-11328388 GCF_000181295.1 Otolemur garnettii | reverse complement strand
GCCCGCAGCTCCGCGCCACCGCGGCCAGTCTCACCTGGCGGCGCCGCCCGCCCACCGCCCCGGCCACAGCCCCTGCGCCCACGGCAACATCCGAGGCGACTGCGACAGCGGCGGGGGACGCTGCTGAGTCGAAGAGCACAGACTGGCTACCGGACCTACTTACTCGCCTCGCCGATTGTCTACTTTTAAGAGTTTACAGCTTTTCTAAGAACTTTTGTATACCAACGAACTTTCTTAAAACGTCTTCAATTTATATTTAATCCAAAGAAGAAGGATCTCGGGGCAGTTTGGGGGTTTGGGTTTTGGCTTCGTTTCTAAGTTTTTCTACGTTGATTTTGGGGTTCGGGTAACCCCCAGCTAAGGGCTCCCGAGGACTTTCTGGGCCCCCACATTAATGAGGTAGGTGAGGCGCGGAGCGCTGGGGGTAGGAGGGTGAGGACCGGTGGGACGCGCCGGCGCGTCGGCCGACAGTAGCCCCTGACTTCTATCTCTTGCTCCCCGCCCGGCCCACAGGCAGCCACCTGGCGAGTCTGACATGGCTGTCAGCGACGCGCTGCTCCCGTCTTTCTCCACGTTTGCCTCCGGCCCGGCGGGAAGGGAGAAGTCACTGCGTCCGGCAGGTGCCCCGAATAACGTAAGTGTCGGCCTGGGCCGCCGGGAACACCGATGGGCTTCTGGGGGTGGAGTGGGATGGGAGCGGGCGGGACACTCAGGTCACCAAGAGCCACTGGGCAAGGGTAAGGAGTGGTCACCGCGCGGACTCTTCAGCGTTCCCGGGAAGGCTTCTGCGCTCTTAGCTCGGCAATATATGCCTGTGGTCCCGGGCATTGCGGTGCCGCCGGGTCCTGCCTTGTCCCCTTGCAAGCGGTCGGTAGGGCGGGCGCGCGCAGGCCACCGGGCGGGAGGTGTCTGCGTCCCCAGACTATGGGCCCGAGTGAGCTTAGCGCGTGGGCGGCCCCGTGGCCAGGGAGCACCGAGAGAGCCTCGGTGTCCCAATTCCGGGGACGTCCTCGAGATCTGGCGGGGGAGGGACCGGGGCTGGCAGGTTGTGGCGCTCGCTCCCACGGAGTGGGACACACAGCTACCTACCACCTTCAATACAGCCGGCATCACTTGTTCATGGACCCAGTTTGGGGGCCAAGATTGCAGCGCCGGTGTTCTGAGTTCCTGGGCGCTTCCAGCCTGCCCGGTTCCCATGTCTGGGGGCTGCAGGCGCGTGTGGCCCGCCAGCACGTCAGTACGTGGGGTGTCAACTGGGGGCCACCGCTGACGGTCTTTTTCCTGTCCTGTCCCCGCAGCGCTGGCGGGAGGAGCTCTCCCACATGAAGCGACTTCCCCCAGTGCTTCCTGGCCGCCCCTACGACCTGGCGGCGGCGACCGTGACCACAGACCTGGAGAGCGGCGGAGCCGGCGCGGCTTGCGGTGGTAGCAACGCGGCGCTTCTACCCCGGAGGGAGACGGAGGTGTTCAACGATAACGATCTCCTGGACCTGGACTTTATCCTTTCCAACTCGCTGGCCCATCCGGAGTCGGTGGCCGCCACCGTGTCCTCATCGGCGTCAGCTTCATCCTCGTCCTCCCCTTCGAGCAGCGGTCCTGCCAGCGCGCCCTCCACCTGTAGCTTCAGCTATCCGATTCGAGCCGGGGGCGACCCGGGCGTGGCGCCTGGCGGCACAGGCGGAGGCCTCCTCTATGGCCGAGAGTCTGCGCCCCCTCCCACGGCTCCCTTCAACCTGGCGGACATCAACGACGTGAGCCCCTCTGGCGGCTTCGTGGCCGAGCTCTTGAGGCCCGAACTGGACCCCGTGTACATTCCGCCGCAGCAGCCGCAGCCGCCAGGTGGCGGGCTGATGGGAAAGTTTGTGTTGAAGTCGTCGATGAGCGCCCCTGGCAGCGAGTATGGCAGTCCCTCGGTCATCAGTGTTAGCAAAGGCAGCCCTGACGGCAGCCACCCGGTGGTAGCGGCGCCCTACAGTGGCGGGCCGCCGCGTATGTGCCCAAAGATCAAGCAGGAGGCAGTCCCCTCCTGCACCGTTGGCCGGCCCCTGGAGGCCCATTTGGGCGCTGGACCCCCTCTCAGCAATGGCCACCGGCCAACTGCACACGACTTCTCCTTGGGGCGGCCGCTCCCCAGCAGGACTACCCCGACTCTGGGTCCCGAGGAACTACTGAGCACCAGGGACTGTCACCCTGCCCTGCCGCTGCCCCCAGGCTTCCACCCGCACCCGGGTCCCAACTACCCACCCTTCCTGCCAGACCAGATGCAGCCACAAGTCCCGCCGCTCCATTACCAAGGTCAGTCCCCGGGATTCTTAGCTCGGGCTGGGGAGACGTATAAGGCGTATGGGGTGTTGCTGACCTCACCTTCTTCGCCCCTAGAACTCATGCCACCGGGTTCCTGCATTTCGGAGGAGCCCAAGCCAAAGAGGGGAAGAAGATCATGGCCTCGGAAAAGAACCGCCACCCACACTTGTGATTACGCGGGCTGCGGCAAAACCTATACAAAGAGTTCTCATCTCAAGGCACACCTGCGAACCCACACAGGTAGGGGGACCCAAGCCGCTTGGAAGGAGGGGGGTGGCGTCCAGCCTCCTAGGCTAACTGGACACTCCTCAGTGCCTCCTGGGGTTGCCAGTGCGGTCCTATCTCCTTCATCTCCTGGATCACAGGAGAAGCCAGCAAACCGGCGCCTCCTTTTCTGCCCAGGAGCTTTTGGCTTGATGGGTGGTATCTGTGCTTGAATGTGTAGTTTGTTAGGCTTTTAAAAGGCAGGAGATTCCCAGTGTTATGTGGGCCTTTCCTAGCGTGAGCAAAGTATTGCCCTTGTAACCAGGAAATTATACTCTGCAGTGTAAAAGCCTGATGGCTTTTTTTTAATTACCAGTTTTTAATTTTCCAGACTTTTTTCATTGGTTGTTCTTTTCCTAGGTGAACTCTCATTTCCTATTATTTTTGGTTGTGGTCTTAAAATTTTGGTTTTATTTAAATTCAGAGAATACAATGGTTACAATTGCTGGGGAGATTTTGGTTTAAGATTGTTGCAGCAAGCAGCAAATTTTCATGTCCATGTAAATAGGTACATGAGGTCACTTAGGTGTAGCCTTCACTAAGGTAAAGAAAAAAAAATAGCTGCCTGCAGCTTTTCAAACCCAGTTGTAGTGGGGATAGGGTATTTACTATAGCTGGGCTTGGGCTGGGAAACTCACCACAATTTCCAAATTCATTTTCTACCACCTTTTCATGTCTTGAAAAGAATCATTAGCCCTATAGAAGTGTAGGTTGGGTGGCGTTTTGTGTGTCTTCATTGCTTAATTAATGTTTCCTTAAAAACAGGAGCAATACATATTTAACATGTAGGAAGGGATGTATTCCTATTTATGCCCTAAAATTTAACGTGGCCCTTTAGTGCTCTAGACATAACTGGAATCTTAGAGAACAGGGTACATGCCTTGCGAAATTGGTTTAATAGGGCGGCGCCTGTGGCTCAAAAGGGTAGGGCGCCGGCCCCATATGCTGGAGGTAGCGGGTTCAAACCCAGCCCTGGCCAAAAGTGGCAAAAAAAAAAAAAGAAAAAGAAAAAGAAATTGGTTTAATAGCTGGTCGATCCGTTGTTACAGCAATGGCTTTAACACCTTTTCCCCCCTTTTTCCTTTGCAGGTGAGAAACCCTACCACTGTGACTGGGATGGCTGTGGGTGGAAATTCGCCCGGTCAGATGAACTGACAAGGCACTACCGCAAACACACCGGGCACCGCCCGTTCCAGTGCCAGAAGTGCGACCGTGCATTTTCTAGGTCGGACCACCTCGCCTTACACATGAAGAGACACTTTTAAGTCTCAAACAGTGGATATGACCCACACTGCCAGAAGAGAATTCAGTATTTTATACTTTTCACATTGTCTTCCCCGAGGAGGAAGGGGAAGAGCCCAGCTGGAAAGTGCGACAATCATGGTCAAGTTCCCACCTGAGTCAACTTGTGATCAGGAAACACGAGGAAGCCAAAAGTCAAAAATCAAAGAACCGATGGGGTCTGTGACTGGATCTTCTATCATTCCAATTCTAAATTCAACTTGAATATTCCTGGACTTAACAAAAATGCCGAGGGGGTGACTGGAAGTTGTGGCTATCAGGGTATAAATTAGATCCGTGAGTTGGGGGAGGGAAGACCAGAATTCCCTTGAATTGTGTTTTGATGCA
>NW_003852409.1:11298451-11323955 GCF_000181295.1 Otolemur garnettii | reverse complement strand
CAAGGAAAATAAATCTATTTTTGTCTTCCGATCTACATTTATGACCTAAGTCAGGTAAATACACCTGGTTTACTTTAATGTTTTTATGCAGACAGTCTGTTATGCACTGTGGTTTCAGATGTGCAATAATTTGTACAATGGTTTTATTCCCAAGTATGCCTTAAGCAGAACAAATGTTTTTTTCTATATAGTTCCTTGCCTTAATAAATATGTAATATAAATTTAAGCAAACTTCTATTTTGTATATTTGTAAACTACAAAGTAAAATGAACATTTTGTGGAGTTTGTATTTTGCATACTCAAGGTGAGAATTAAGTTTTAAATAAACCTATAATATTTTATCTGAGTAAGGTTTCATTGTTTTGTTTTTCGCCTCGAAAAGTATGAACAAATTTGAGTTAAAAAAAAAACCCTGAGGTTTGTAAGGTGTGAGAAGCACACCAAAAAGTCAACTTTATCGAAACAGATAAAGAAACAGTTAAAAGAACTTTTTTTAAAAAGCTGCTTAGTTTTACAATAAATACTTATCAGTGTTGGACGGAGAACTCTTGAGTATTAGAAATTTTAAAATTATAAAATTAAACACCTGGTTCAGGCTTGCTCTTTCCAAATGTTTATAAAACTACATCTACAAAAGCAGTTCTCTTACCTCAGTGATTTTCCAGGTAGAAACAGCTTGATCATTGTTCAAATTGTTCAGTTTAATGTGAAAATACTCATAAAATAAAGACATACACATTTTTGTTTCACATTTTAGAAATATCTTTACGGTTTGTTTTTAAGTGAAGGCCTGGCCTTGCACTCTTCATGATTTGAGTAACAAAGAACCTCCCCACAGTAGACAGCCCTAAGATAGTAGTTCCACAGTGCCCTCCTGAGGATTAAAGGATTCATGTATGCTCAGTCTGTGTTAACAGTATATACCTTCTACTAGTTACAGCCCTGGAGAGGTCACAAGCAAAGTTTCTAGCAGACTGTTTTAAAACTTCATCAGTTGCCCTGTTTGAAGATATACAAACGGATGGAAACAAGATAATTTAAATTTAAAATTATTCACGTTCGCAAAACCAAGTGTAAAAAGGGTCCTTTTTGTACGTTTGTAGCCTTTGCACAAACTCTGAAGTTGGTAAGCTTAAAATTGCACCATAATAATCTCAAGCATCTCAAGGTGGGTGCCTAAGAGATTGAAGTTCATTTGTGGCTGTCACAAAATGGAAAAAATTTATGACACTTGTTGACACTGTATGTTTGTAATGGTGAAGTGGGTGACTAATATTTAACATCAAAGGGAAAGAGAGCTTATTAACTGCATTTTATTTAATGTCCAGAGAGGTGTGTTTGCACCGTGGATGCATTTTATAAATGAAATAAAAAAATGGAAACTTAAAAGAGGCTTATAGTGGATCAACACAAGGTATTTTCTTGGGCTTTTTAGAATCCAGTAAGACTGGGAAACGTGGCATGCGTCTTTGCTTAAAAGAAAACAGGTGCTTCAATAGGATGGAATTTTATGTAGCCAAGAACATATTCAAAGCATATTTAATACATGGAAAAAGGCACATGGTATGTTAAGTGGAAAAAATAGGATATAAGACTATAAACAATATGATTTCAATTGTGTACATTTCAGTGTGTGTGTGTGTGTGTGTGTGTGTGTGTGTGTGGAGAGGAACAGTAGGAAATGAAGAGAAAAAACTGGAAGGAACCATCAAAATGTTAATACTGGTTTTCTCAGTTTGAGTTTTATAGTTTCCAAATATTCTAAAACAAGTTAAACATGGTGAAATTCCTTTTCTAAGAATAAAGGTGAATCTAAAAAGGTTTAGATTTTATTTTTAAAAGAGCAATTTTAAGGTTATTTGAACAAAAAGCCTACACTCTAACACATTTTCCTGCAAATTGTGTTGAAATTTCTGTAAGTTTTCCTTACTTTGTGCCCAGTTTTTCTTGTAATCCACATCCCCTATTCAGAATCTTCTGGCACATCGTTGGTGTATGAAAATCGATTTTTTGGCATGATGGTTGCTGTCTTCATTTTGCTAAGTGCCCATTATCTCAAATAAAAGAAATGCATGTGTATAAAAACTATCAAGGCATTTTCAAGATTTTCTGATGTCATAGGTTAACATCACTTTTTTTCTAATCTGAAAAAGAAAGTTTCAATGTTTAAAATGAATAAGGAAGACTTCCCAGAAATGTAACAGGACAAAACACTATTCAACATACGCAAATAGTTAAACTATTTACTCTGGTACCTATCAGTTCTGGGCTCCTAGGAGTACTGTCATTACAGAGCCATTTATGCTTTATAATAAAGAGTACCTAATAATTCAGCTGCCTGCTTATTATATTTTCCTTATGACTCTTAATTTTATATGTCCCAGATTTTAACTTATAAGCCTACATGCCCAAAGGATTAACACTAGAATTTCCTACACATCAACAGACCTTGAGTCTACCTCTTTTCCAGCAAGTGGTTTTTTCTAGCAAACTACTCTTTCTACCTGGAAATGTGTTTGACTCTGGCCATCCTGTTTTGGTTTGTAAAAACAAAACAGGTGCCTTCAGTACCTGAATAAAGGTGGTCAAGGTGAATAATTCTTTTCCTTTAAAAAAAATTCTTCCAATTGGTAGAAACATAAGTATATTGTATCATACTTTGAGATGAATAATTTTTACATGTAAGGAAACCCAGAAGCAGTCGTTATGCTACAGAAACAAGTCTGTGGGGAAAATATTAAGACAAGCAGTGGTGGTTCAGGTTATACTTCAATACATGGGAGTACCTAATTTTAGCAGCCTGTGTCAGCCACCTGTTCTATTATATGTTCTGGCTTCTGAAGCTCCATTCAGCACAACATACGTGCATAGATGGATTTGTATCCCAGATGCGCTCCCACACCCTTAACCCTCTCCCTGTAGTCATGCAGACATAGACGCCACCCAGGTCTACACAAACCCTTTTATTTTGTGTATTATTTTTGTCATTTTATTTATTATTTTATGATGCGTTACATTTTGTGTATTTGTTTTAGTTCTTTGTATTTTCTTAGCACCTTCCACGAGCTATTGTATAATGACCTGTTTTTATAGTGCTAAACTGAAGCCACGTCTGCCTCCTAAAGGTTGTTTATGAAACTATCATTCATTGTTCGCCTGCAGAGTCATTCAATAATATTTCCTATAAAACCACCCAGACCTACGTAATGAATGCTGTGGAATATCACAGAATGTTCTACCTGTGGGAAAAAAAAAAAAAAAAAACTATTGTTACAATCAGAATGCCTCCTGGAAATAAAGATTTCTTTTTGGATGTTAAGTGAGACTGAAATGGAAGTTAGAAATGCACACCCTTTGGAAGGCTTTACCTAAAACAAAAATAAGTGAATCTTGAGTAAATTTCTCACCATCGCCTAAAAAACTAATAAATTCTTAAAGCCCTTTGACGTACTGGTGCTTTAATGCACTGGTGGTAGTCAAAACAGAAGGAAATCAACAGCTAATATGTTAGCATAAACACAGAAAATCTTTCAGGCTGGTATCAAGGCTACTACAGCGAGTTAACTTTGCTGGGGAGGGAGGCGCCCGTGGCACAGCAACGTCGGTCAAATTGCGTCTCTGAAATCATGTACATCTGGAGTCCATCTTTTTAATTGTTTTCCACGATGCCCTTGATATAATATCACTTTTTCAAATTGCTTTGGTCTTCTCAACACCCAAGATGAGTCAGCATGTTGCAACTGTTCCGCCCAAATATCCTTCTCCACTTGTTCTTAAAGGAAAAGGAGGAAATAAATAGAAGCTTAATTTAATAACAGCAACAAGTAAATTCACACTTAACAAATCTTTTTGACATCTCCTCTGAGCATACCTAACAGAATGTTTTTCTCTGATGCAGTGTAATAACTGATGATCCAGAATGCTAGGACCACCAGAGGATAGTTCTGCTTTTGTTTCTTTTCAGGTCTGGGTTACATGTTACCATCCAAACAGAGCAGGAAACAAGAGAGGTAGCTTTTTAGGGTAAAATAGGTAGACAGTAAAAAGATGATTGATAGATAGATAAATAGATAGACAGAAAGAATGTGGCCCCTGGTGGAGGTTTGACAATTGTCTAAATCAATGAGGGCAGTCAAATCTCTCCGGTCTACTATAGCTGAGACCAGGAGTTCAAGTGCTGCTATAATTCCTGTCTCATCTATAATACATGAATCTGTACAAACTGGCAGTGGATCAACCTATTACTAAATAGCGGCCAGGCTCAGCAGAGTGGCTTACAACTATAACGCTAGAATTTGGGGAGGGTTCAGTGGGAGGATGGCTTGAGGCCAAGAGTTAGAGACCAGCCTAAGCTAGAGTGAGACCCTGTCTCTACAAAAAGTAATAATAAGAAGAAGAAAAATTAGCTGGGCATGATGTTGCATGGTTGCAGTGCTAACTACATGGAGGCTGAGGCATGAGGCAGGAAAATTGCTCAAGCCCAGCAAAAATAAAATAAAAAATAAAACCAGGGCGGTGCCTGTGGCTCAAAGGAGTAGAGGGCTGGCCCCATATGCCCGAGGTGGTGGGTTCAAACCCAGCCCCAGCCAAAAAAAAAATCTCATATGGTGGGTCAGTGCCCATAGCTCAGCAGGTAGGGCATCGGCCACATACACCAAGGCTGGGGGGTTCAAACCTGGCTCAGGCCAGCTAAACAGCAATGACAACTGCAATACAAAAGATAGCCGGGCATTATGTTGGGCACTTGTAGTCCCAGCTACTTGGGAGGCAGAGGCAAGAGAATCGCTTAAGCCCAAGAGTTGGAAGTTACTGTGAGCTGTAACACCACAGTACTCTACTGAGGGTGACATAGTGAGACTCTGTCTCAGAGCAAAAAAAGAGCCCATATGGGGAAATAACTTTACAGAGAAATTGAAGAGACCCTGGATACAGGTATGAAAGTCCAGGAGACAGAATTTCTCCCCCCGCCCCGCTTTTTTTTTTTTGGAGAGTCTCACTTTGTTGTCCTCAGTAGAGCGTTGTGGCATCACAGCTCACAGCAACCTCAAACTCCTGGGCTTAAGTGATTCTCTTGCCTCAGTCTCCCAAGTAGCTGGGACTATAGGAGCCCTCCACAACACCCGGCTATTTTTTTTGTTGCAGTTTGGCCGGGGTTGGGTTCACCACTACCCTTGGTATATGGGCCCAGCACCCTACTCACCCAGCCACAGGCACCACCCATGCCCAGCTGTTTTTAGAGACAGAGTCTCCCTCTTCCTCAGGCTGGGCTCAAACCTATGAGCTCAGGCAATCCACCACCTTGGCCTCCTAGAGCGCTAATATTTACAGGCGTGAGCCACCATGCCAGGTCATCAGGCTAAATATTTTTAATTTTATTTTTTTGTAGGAATGAGGGCCTTGCCATGTTACCCTGATTAAAATCAGAGTTTCTTTTTTCTTTACTTTTTTTTTTTGTGTGTGTGTGTGTGACAGAGTCTTCTTCATCATAGCCCACGACAACCTCAAACTCTTGGGCTCAAGCCATCCTATTTCCTCAGCCTCCTAAGTAGCTGGGACTACAGGTACCCACCACCACTCCCAGTAAGTTTTTCTAATTTTCAGTGGACCAGCCACCACTCTGGCTCAGGTTGGTCTCAAACTCCTGAGCTCAAGCAATCCACTGGCCTCAGCCTCCCAGAGTGCTAGGACTACAGGCATGAGCCACTGTACTGGCCTTAAATCAGGGTTTCTTCAAAAAAAAGAAACTTTCTCAGTAGAGACAAGCATGCCTCTTACCTGATTCAGGTCACTTTTTGCTAGTGTACAATAATTATTTACGCACAGCTCTATGAGGTTTGCGATCCTCATTCAGCTAATTCTTACTTCCAACCAGAGGTGGGGGTGTAATTTCCCTCTCCAGTCCCCAGTACACAGACAAGCAACCACGGATCTCTATATAGGTTAGCATCTTGTTTTCCTTTCTCATTCTTGCTGACATACTCAAAGCACTTCTCATACTTTTGTCTTCAGTCTCCTAGGCAGGTAGGGCTGCAGGCATAATGGATACGCCCAATTCAGAAAGATTTACTAACATCCAGGTCCTTCCAGTAAACCTGTTGAGAAGTCAAAAGCCCCAGACTTTCTGTCTCCCAATCAGTGTGCCATTTCCTTTGTCACGGGAGACAGATGGGGAAGCATGAATTTCCTGCACATGTTTCTGAGCTGGTCACTGTGCCATGAACACAGTCCATACCTTTAGCTCTGAGGTGGAAGAAACACTCTTGTTTCTGGCTTCACCTCTGGCCCAGCACATGGATCGCCTGGTCAGACAGACCCAGTCAAGCCCCTCCTCTGTGCATTTATTCTCCTGGTCCCCAGTGCCTACTGGATACAGATTTAATGAAGACAATCCCCAACTATGGCCCACAGCCACTTGTCTGGTATTCTGTCCACTCACTCCATGGGTAAAACCAGCCATGCTAACTGGCTCTCAGCCTCCAATGCAAAATACCCATGCCAGACTTAGAGCCCCTGCCTGCAAATGCTGGTTTCTGCTGCTTCTGGAAAGACCTATATTTCCCTAACAAAAGCCTAACTCTTAAGAAGACTCCTCCATGATGTTTGAAGCTGATTGAGTTTTTTAAAAAAACAAAGAAAAAAGAAGAGCCCTGTCTCCTACTTTCTCTCCATCCTTTCCTAAACACTTATCATTACACATTGCAAGGCTTTATGGGTCTGGCTCCCCCACACTCATGAATTTCTGGAGGGCACTAGGAGCTTTCTCTGTTTGCCTATAAATACCCATAGTTACTGAATTTAATGGAATAAAATTAATCATTTATTGACTATTAGCCAAACACCTGGCATCTGTTTTTAGAGGACTCTTCCCTGCCAGGTGATTCTCCACCTTGATTCTGGAAAGAGTCTCACTGGAGGAGGCAGATGGGTGTCAGGTCACCTATAGGAGGCAATTAGAAAACCACTGGGTATGGCCTACAGGAAGCCAAAGTTTAGGGAAAGGGGATATTTTATCCTTCTCTTTGGATGACCCATTGTATCTTCTTTCAAGGGAAAAGGTATGTGTACTATGGACATAAGACAAATGATCAAGTCTAAAAATGAAATGTCACACTTTAGAAGCTTAAAGTTGGCATTTTCCATTCTAGGCTACTGAGCAGACCAGTCCTTCGAAACCGGAGATTCAGCATCAGTGGTCGTGAAACCCACCCACTTGGTTTGCTGTTCTCCCAGCTTGCGACCCTCCTCATTTGCTTGAATGATGGTTTCTGACTTCTGACTATGTCTAACTAAACTGATTCTAGAAAACAGACTATGACTCTAGAAAACTGGCAAATGTCCTTACCTTTGAGGCACTGTTACTGCCTCCCTGAGTAGTGGGTAACATATTGCAAGGAGTAAAGCCACAAAATTACATAGGATATTGGAGCAGGAAGGCATCCTTAAGACCACTTAACTCAAGGGGAAAATTGAGACCCAGATATAGGACAGGACCTGACCAAGGCACAGGAAATCAGGATCTGAGCACCAACCAGTGCCAGGATTTGACTTAGGCCAACAGCAGATGGCTCCATCCTGACAACCCAAGGGAAACTCAGAGGGGAATACATATTATTAAAAACACCATGAAATATGAGGTGGTGCCTGGGGCTCAAGGGAGTAAGGTGCCGACCCACATGCCGGAGGTGGCAGGTTCAAACCCAGTCCCGGCCCAAAACTGCAAAACAAACAAACCATGAAATAAAGACCATTTTTAAAGGATCATTTTTTTTTTTTTTTTGAGACAGAGCCTCAAGCATCCCCCCTGGGTAGAGTGCTGTTGCATCACAGCTCACAGCAACCTCCAACTCCTGGGATCAAGCGAGTCTCCTGCCTCCACCTCCCAAGTAGCTGGGACCACAGGCGCCCGCCACAATGCCCAGCTATTTTTTGGTTGCAGCCGTCATTGTTGTTTGGCAGGCCAGGCTGGATTCGAACCCACCACCTTGGGTGTATGTGGCTGGCGCCTTAACCGCTTGAGCCACAGGTGCTGAGCCAAAGGAACATTTTAAACTCAATGCAGTGTTGTGCTATGATGTCCAAATATTTCAAAGTGATCTATAGCCCTATAGTACTCTGTTACCATCCAGCTATAAGACAGTTACCAATCTGTTTTCTTTTCTTTTTATTCTTTTTGAGATAGAGTCTTACTTTGTCACCCTTGTTAGAATGCCCTGGTGTCAGAGCTCACAGCAACCTCAGTCTTGGGTCCAAATGATCCTCTCATTTCAGCCTCCCAAGTAGCTAGGACTACAGGCTTCTAGCCCAATGCCTGGCTATTTTTTAGAGATGGGGTCTGGCTTTTGTTCATGCTGGTCTTGAACTCCTGAACTCAAGAGATCCACCTGCCTTGTCTTGTCAGAGTACTAGGATTATAGGGGTAAGCCACTGCACCCAGCCCTACAATTTCTTTTCTTTTTTTCCTTTTTTTTGAGACAGAGTCTAAAGCTGTTGCCTTGGGTCGAGTGTTGTGGTGTCACAGCTCACAGCAACCTCTGACTCTTAGGCTTAAGCAGTTCTCTTGTTTCGGCCTCCCAAGTAGCTGGGACTTACAGGTGCCCGCCACAACCCCTGGCTATTTTTTTGTTGCAGTTGTCATTGTTTCTTTAGCTGTCCTGGGCTGTGTTCTATCCTGTCAGCCTCGGTGTATGTGGCCGGCACCCTACCCACTGAGTTATGGGTGCCGCCTCTACAATTTCTTGATTGCTTACAATCTTACTATCTTTAGATATATCCAGTCGGTTTATCAGGTGCATGTTAATCATGAAAATGTAGCTAAATCAAGTAAAGAAGTTCATGAAGTTAAGCTGAGACTGTTATGCTTTCACAAAATCATTTCTTTTGATAAGATAATCTGAGAACACTAATAATATGTGAGTAAAGCATGAAACCTGTAATATAATCATAAAGTAATCCTTAATTTCTAGAATCTAAGTTCAATAGGTCATTCACTTATAGTTTAAAATAAAAAACTATTTATTTTAGGGCACTGGCCTAAGAGCCTATGGCTCAAGGAGAAGACACTGGCTGCATGTACCAGAGGTGGAGGGTTCAAATCCAGCCCTGGCCAAAAACTGCAAGAACTCCCTTCCAAAAAAAACTATTAAATATTAAATATTTCTTTAAATTAAATATTTCTTTCATTTAATAAATAAGTTACTGCAATAAAAATATAATATCAAATCAAAACTTAACACATCAGCAGTGAGATGAATATTTAAAAGGTGTTATTTATGGAGGGCACCAGTTGCTCAGTGGTTAGGGCACTGGCCACATGCTCCAGGGCTGGTGGGTTTGAATCAGGTCCTGGCCTGCTAAAACAAACAAACAAAAAAAACTAGTCAGGTATTGTGGCAGGCGCCTGTAGTCCCAGCTACTAGGGAGGCTGAGGGAAGAAAATCACTTGAGCCCAAGCATTTGAGATTGCTATGAGCTATGACACCACAGCACTCTACTTAGGGTGGCAAAATGAGACTCTGTCTCAAAAAAAAAAGGAAAAAAAGAAAAATAAATAAATAAATAAATGAAAGGTGCTATTTAGGTTCAGCATGAAGGTTTTGGCCTTATTCAATAAAAACATTGGGTAATTTTGTTGGAATTAATGATTGGGTCAGAATGGAGCGTAGTCTTCAAACCAAAACACCTTGAGTTTCTGACTTTCCCGGTGCCAAAGCCTGCAGAGACAGAGGAGACTTCGCCTAGGGGATTCCTTGCATTAAAGACTTCCTTAGACAAAACCACTCTGGCAGGGAGTTGGATTTGTAATTGGTGCCTTTGTGAAAGGATTAGACAATCTCTATTCTTTAACGTTTGATCTCAATTTACATTTGGAAAGGCATGACCCCCTGGGAGGTTTACTACTCCTTTTATTTTCATTTTCTTATCCTGATACACGATTGATACGGCACGGTAAAAAAATTGATAACGCTGCTTGGCTGAATGTTTGTACTGATTAAAGAAGGGTGATAGGCTGGTTTTCTCTGTGAGTGGTGAGGTCCACTTGGGCCCCAGCAATACTGAGGTAGTAATTTATCTGCCAATTGACAAATAACTTATAGGTAGAGGCCTGCCCTTTCCATCGATTCCCTTAATTAAAACGCCTGGCACTTTGTTAATGAGAGAAAGCACTGCAGAGATAAGGTTAGACTGTGGAGCTGCAGGAAAAAAGGCTCTGCCTGCCTCCAACGTATTTGGACACTCCTGTTCAATGGCTTTCTTTACAAATAGAAATTTGAGAAAAATTATTTTTCGGCTCAGGATAACAATACTCTCAGCTGTACATGCGGTTTAACTACCTGTCCTTTGGTAAATAATTTTTAACTAACATTTGCTTTGATAACGTTCCCAGATTGACAACATGCAACCTGGAATAGAAACTTCGTGAGGACGGACAATTTGTGAGACTGTGAGTTTAGGCTGGGTGGTTTATTTGTTTGTTTGCTTTCTTTATAATGTTTCAAGTTTCTTTATCTTTGTCATTGACCACAGGAAAACATTTCTCACCTATCAGGATGAATGTACTGAGGAACCAGGATTTGGAGTTAATGGCTGAATGAGCTGGGGGGTAGAAGGAGGGAAAAGGGAATTCACATTCACTGAACACTGAGCACCTTTGGTATGCTAAGAACTTTGCCAGAAGCTTAGGAATTTGTCGTTGTTGCGCCCATTTTGTGGAGGAGAAGACTGAGGCCCTGAGCAGTCAAGTGACTTGCCCCAGGTCTTAGAGTTGTGATTGGAACCCAGGTCTGCCTGGCTTTTCCCAGTAAAAGCTGCGGCTCCTACAGCCATATCACACCTGTTTCTCAAATAAAGGAAAGCTAATTTCATTTGGGGGTTTATCACCTTAAAATGTGTTTGTTTTTTCATTAAACAGGAGTTGTGTTTGGTGCACATGAAGCCATATGGGACAAGATTGACCTAACCCACCCCCTCTTCTAATAGAGACGAGTAATCTTATCTGTCATTCTATTAAAAATACACCACATTCCTCTAGGCTCCAGTTTGGATAATGACTCAAGAAAAGACAATCCTTTCCAGTATCATAGCACAGCCCCCCGCCCCCGCCATGGCCTCTAAAAAATCACCAGGCGTAAAGAAGCCATGACCTTTCCTCCAGGTTATTTCATTAATGGATTTCTTTTTACACATGTATTCAATGTACGAGAACAAGGACTAGCAGCCCTTTTACAGTTGGGCCACCTGGAGGGAAGCCTAAGAAGTATGTTTTGCTGAGGATCACATCCTCTGAGGTCCCCTTCAGTGGAGAAGGCAGGAGAGGAGGTTCATCACCAGAGCGGCACGTTTGAGAGCCCACACATTCTCAGCCGTGGCCCATGGGAAATGCTCCCTCTCTCTGCCCATCTTCCAAAGCGCTTTGCCAACATTCTCCTAATGCTCCCAATAGCTAAAGATAATCCTCTTTCCCCTAAACAGGATCTCAGCCTAAAATAGATCTGAGTCTGTGCCACTGGGCATGAACAAATGACTCAGAGAACCGTTTAAGATCTCAGAAGTAGGGAAGGTCCTGTGAAGAACGAGGGCAGAGTCTGGGAACAAATGAGCCAGCGGTAGGGCTGAAAGGTGTTCACAAGAGAACATTTCACCACAATCCTGCTTTGCACAAATGAGGAAGCTGAGGTCTCACGGCACCCACAATGAAGCCAGAGCAGAGCCTCAGTGAGGCTTAAGATTCCTGGCACCTCACCCCCACCCTGCACTTGATGTCATAAAGTAACAAGACACAGGTAGTAGGTAAGCAGACAGGTGTTCGTGAGTAGGTGTGTTCACCTCCTGGGTAGCAGGAGGAAAATGAGTTGCTCCTACAAAGTTGCATTAAGTTGGGATATTTTCTACATGTTAGATTTTGTTTTGTTTTGTTATTTAGCTCACTCACATCACCTGCTAGGTTTATATCTAATTCTTTGTGTCCATCAGGAGGGCAATTGGTTATGTAAGTCTTGGTCCATCCTTAGAATGTCCTTCTATTCTCTAGTAAGCAATAACAAATATAGGTTAATATTTATAGGTTTACTCCAGGCTGTCCCTATACACAGCATTTTAGATGCATTCTTCCCATTCAGTACTCACAATAGCCCTATAAGGAAGGCATTACTATTCTCCTCATTTTATGAGTGAAGATCTGAGGCAAAGAGAGCTCAGGTAACCTGCCTTGAATCACACCGTGTCATTTAAACTTGATTCTATCCAGACCCATGCTCCTGAGCCATTCCCTCTTTAAATGCAGAAGAATGTTCAGAAGTTAGCTGGGGGCATTGGTGGGGGAAGCTGAGATAGATAGTATAGTCCTGCTTGGTAAAAGCAAGGTATGCTTGCTTGGTATGTTGTTACGTTTGGGGGTATATCTGCACTGAGAAAATTCTGAAAGGACCATTCCAATGTCAATTACTAGGAGCAGCAGTTTCTGATCATACTGAAAGAGCTCTCTGTTTCCTTTTATTATCTCTTTAATTGGTTTGACTTTTTTCATCATGACACTTACTGAAATGTTACATATATTGGATCTATGTAGTGTCTAGTTCCTCTACAGAATGAGAGGGAGGACAACACCTAAAAAAACTGTCTGGCACATAGTAGTAGCTCCATAAATATTTGTTGACTTGAAAGAATGAAACAATGTGCCAGACCCTTAGCATTGGTTACTATAGTTGCATCTGTCTCTCTCTCTCCCCTCCCCCCAGTTCCTATGTGTATCTCTGTCAAAAAGAAACGATTCAGATTCTTGAGACTTAAATGGGTTGAATTTATTTTTCATGTTTCATCTAAAATGCTCCAAGTAGAAAAAAAAACCTATTGTACTTAAGGGCCAAGAACCTACAATGGTTCACTTTAAAATGCAAAAAGGTGATTTTTCCCTCCCTGGACATATACCTTATCTACAGCAGAAAGTTCTTTCTTTTGCAGAAGGAAGACCATTGGAAATCTGCTTAGACCAACTTGCTTTGAGTCAAAAGTTAATCATTAATGTTTCAACTGCTAAGCCATTTAGTGCTCTATTCACCCAGGCGGCTTTTCTGAGCACCTACCTGATGGTTTTAAAAAGATAAACTTTCCAGTAACCAGGCTGAGTTGAGCAACTGTGAAAGACAATTGACTGTAGGTGAAGGGACTGAAATTTTTGAGAGGAATGAATGACCGCCTATCAGGCTAATGCGAAAATGAATGCAACGTTTGAAATGAACTGATAAGAGTTGTTTGGGTTTTATCCCTATTCTAAAATCTCTCTTTTCTCCCTCCAAAAAGGATTAGGAGGAGGAATGAATAGGAGTCACCACAGACTCATCTAAGTCATCAAGCCACTTGGCCTTGAACTTCCTTTGCGCTGTTCTAGTCCTTTTAAACCCTGGGGGGCCATTGTTTGAGCCGTTTCACCTTCTCAGTCCTGTCTTTCTGAAGGGTGAGTTTTGCCCCATTAGTAGCCGTAAGCCTTTCAAAAGTCAGGAGCGAGAATCCCTGCATTCCCCAAAGCCAACGGGCTCTTCTGGCAGGCTTCCGTCCTCCTTCCCCAAACAGAACCAAGCTCCTATACAAAATTCATAAATTCTTGGCAGGAAAGAAATCCTCCCATTGGAAGGAACAGATGTTCTACTAGTAACTTTTGCCGTTATACTCTGTTCCTAATATCACAGTTTTAATGTGTGTGGGGGGGAGGGGGATCTTAACTTTTTTATAAATGTCAACATGTTCTGGGCAGTTTTTCCATCTCCATCTGTGGCACACACATCACCAACGTTCCTGCCGCCCCCTTTTAAATTTCCAGAGAGTAGTTGGGAAATGGAAAGATATTAAAAAGTGAAAGCGGAAAATTCAATTCCACCAATACGTGTATGCTAAAGTACAATAACCTAAAGTCGAACTTGGCATCCCTACAGACTTCTAACAAGGTAATTACGGCCAATTAACAACCAGGGGTCGGTACTGTTAACAGAATTCCGAGACAGTAATCTATTCATAAACTCCTCCTTCTAAAGCAAACCCCAATCGGGTTTCACAGGCAAGGGGCTACTAGGCCATTTGCACTTCGTTTACACCTCATCAAACTGCCCACCTTACATGCCTGGATCCGGGTGAGTGCGGAGGATCAAGGTCAGAGGATGGCGCTCTCCTAGCCTAAGAGTAACTTTTTAGAAAAGTGAGATGACCTCTAGTCCGCGGTGCCAGCGATGCCCGCATGGGGCGGCTTTCACGCGGGCTAGAGGGCCTGCTGGCTGCGGCCCAGCCCAAACACTTTGGGGTTCAAAGTCAGGATCGCGTGAGCACGCTGGGCTGGATGGGGCGGGGTGTGGAATCTGCAGCGCAGAAGCAGAGAAAAGCGTGGGAGGGGTGGGGAAGCAGCCGATCAAGATTCAAATGCGCCCGGGGATCGCTCCGCAGTCCCGGCTCTCGGGCTGTCTTTTCCTCCTCTGGTCTGGTCGGAGGCGAACCAGCCCGCACACGCCGGGTGGGGCCGGGTGCCAGGACCCCACCCCCGGAAGAGCGGGTCCCTGAAGCCCTCTCCCTGTTCAAGCGGAGGTGTTAAGTGGGGGCGCGCGCACGCGCAGGGCGGGCCCACAGCAACCCGGCGGCTGTCCCTGCGGGCCTGGGTCCTGCGCGGTCGACTTGGTGCCGGTGAGGCTGGTTCGCCCCGCGCGGTCTGCAGCGCCCCCCGCCGGACGGCCGCGCTCAGGACGGCACAGCCCGCCGGTCTCCTCCTCTTCCTCTCTGCAGAGGCTAACCGAGTCGGGGTGGATACTCACCCTGGCTCTGTCACTGACTGGCTTCTGGCTTCGGGAACTCTGGTCTTCTAGGCCTTTCTTTAGCTTGTGTGGGTAATACTCCAGGCAAATTATGTAATAGTGACGCGGGAACGTCCAGTAAAGTGTCTGCTATATAGTAAATACTCACTAACAGGGATTTTTTTTTTTTTTGAGACAGGCCTCAAGCTGTCCCCCTGGGTAGAGTGCCGTGGCATCTCAGCTCACAGCAACCTCCAACTCCTGGGCTCAAGCGAGTCTCCTGCCTCAGCCTCCCAAGTAGCTGGGACCACAGGCGCCCGCCACAACGCCTGGCCATTTTTTGGTTGCAGCCATCATTGTTGCTTGGCGGGCCCGGGCTGGGGATTCGAACCCGCCACCTTAGGTGTATGTGGCTGGCGCCTTAGCCGCTTGAGCCACAGGCGCCGAGCCAACAGGGATTATTATTATTATAAGTAGTAGCTGGTTTGGGATGGGGGATTTCTCCAAAGTCCCTGCACCTGTGTGGCAGGGTAGTGGTGGGTTTCAGGAGAGGAAGACAGGAAGGGATGGTTATTGCCTTTTCTTTGAGGTGGTGGAGGAAGCTAAACACCCAGCTGGAATCCAACCTGGCTCTGCCACTATAACTTCACCTAGGACTGTGGACTCAACTGGCCCCTCTTACACCTAAAACAAATAGGTTTGAAACAGGCATAATCGCACCCTATTCACAGCGTGGCTACAAGATAAGATATGCAGAGCTCCTGGCAGGTCCCAGATCACATTTACCTGTAGCACATAGTAGGTATCGGGCAAGACCCCTGCTCCTACAGGTCAGCTCCTAGGGGCTCTTTGCAAGCCACATCTATCCTCAGCAATTGGCCAGTCCTCCATAGGGCCTCATGCAGCCCTGTCTGTGACCAGGCTGCTTAGGCTGCAGTAGGCTTTAACTTCCCCCTCTCCCCTTGACATTCCCTTCACAGAAGTCTTTGGAGATAAGAATACACACTCCTCACCTGTGGTGTAATGGAATTTATAGTCAGAGGTCCTGACCCTGAAGGGCGGCCCTGCTAGTTCCCGGCTGTCTTTATCTTGCCGCCTCTCTGAACCTCAGTAACTGTGTCTTTCGAAAATGAGGCAGTAACACCTTCTGGAGTGGATCAGTGTGAGAATAGATACTTCTGTAGTGTATGAAAACAGCAAGCACATAGTAGGTATTTTGTAAATACTAATTGATTATTACTTATTTTAAGCACAAAGCAAATGCCCAGTGAATATTTGTTAGATTGGATTGACCTTCTTCATTGGCTAATTCTACACCTGGAACAGCTACTGTCTGGTGTTTTCTCTGTCCTTGGCCTTCTCAGTGTCGCCTCCTGTGACTTGCCGCTACTGCCTATCTTCTGAAGATTGGTACTCTGTGTATAGGAAGAGTGATGGATCTTTCCAGAGTGAAGGGCCTAGTGTTACCTATTTAGATCTCAAGAGTTTACTAGCATAAAAGTCAACATGGAAATTTCCTATTGTTTTTGCTTTTGTTTTGGAAGTTGTTGTGCCTTTGGGGGAGGGGGTTGGGGGGATGCAGTGTTATTTAAAAGTAATCCTGAATTACATTTGTACTTGTCTGACAGTATCTGCCAGCAAACCAAATGTGATCATTTTGGGGCTGTGTGATGAAGCTCCAGCACCGGACCCATCTGTGACTTCTTTAACTCTCAAACATGACAAACCTCAAATGAAAAAAAAAAAAAAAGATGCAAAACAATACCAAAAACCAATACCAGATATTTATATGGCCTCATCACTTAATACGTATGTCTGTGTCTAATATATTCATTTAACTATAAGCACACCCATTTTCTGGGTGAACCTTAGAGCCTCAGATAGGCAGAACAACTCAGGACGCAGCACTCATTTCCACAGAAGGGAGTTTTCTCTCAATTCTGTCTCATGTCCACGCTGTTGGACAGATTCTGCTCTCCCAGGCCATGACATGGGACTTTGCATCATCCATTCGAACAAGTGTTCTTCTAGACTTCTTTAGAAATGATAGGACACAAACTTGACTCATACCAGAGCATTGAACAAATTAGAGAGCTTTCACATATTATGACAAGGCATGCAGCAGCTGTCACTTTACCAAAACTATTCATTATAGGGCCATTTGTTTAAAGTTTGCCCTGGTGGCTTGGTGACGATGCCTTTTGCTCTCTGACTCACAGAAAGCAAAAATAAGTTACTATCAAGTGATTACCATACTTAGATGCCAAACTAAGAATGGGGTTTGTCATTCTCGGGTGAATGGCAATTGGCTTTTCTTTTCAAACGGCTAAGTACCAGGCTGTTGAAAATTTAAGATTTTCTTGGTGTCATACGTGTTATTTTAAAAAGTCTATTCACCAATCCTGTGCTAAAAAATTACAATGGGTCAATTGCTGTGCTTGGAAATGCACAAGAGGCTGTGATATGCTCTCTGATGTCCAGTCTTTCAAAGTCTGGTTGGAGAGACACCTACATACATGTGTCCAGAAGTTGCCTTCTCTGCAGACCCACTGCATGGTGAGCTTGTGAGGAGGACAGGCCGGGGACAGCGTGGGTGAGACGCATTTGTGAGAGCTTAAGGGGAGTCAGTTTTGTTTATCTTTAAAAAGAAACCCAACTCTTAGTCTCCTTGATCTTTTCTTGGTTTTCTAGACTTTATTTATTTCTACTCTAACCTTTATTATTTCTTTCCTTCTGCTAACTTTGGGCTTAATTTGCTTATTTCCTCCTGGTTACTTGAGGCATGAAGTTAGGTTACTTACTTAATATCTTCTTTTAAAAAAAAAATTTCAGGTTAATATGACGGTACAGATGATTGGATCGCAGTTTTGCATTTGTGAGGCAGAGCCCCATTGTAGTTGTGTCCTCACCCAGGAGGTGTGCCGTGTACCCTTATGTTGTGCTCTTTAGGTGAGAGCACACCAATCTACCCCCCCTTCCTCCCCACCACCACTTGATTTTAATGGTGTTTTTCTTTTCTTTAATGGTGTGGGTGTGTACTGGTTTCATATTAGTATTGAGTACATTGGATTCTTGCTTTTCCATTCTTGTGATACTTTACTAAATAGGATGCTCTCCAACGTCATTCAGGTTAATACAAAAGATGTAAAGTTTCCATCTTTTTTAAAGGCTGAATAGTATTCCGTGGTATACATATGCCACAGTTTATTAGTCCATTCATGTGTAGACAGGCACTTGGTTGCTTCCACATCTTGGTGATTATGAATTGAGCTGCAATAAACATTCTGGTGCAAATGTCGTTAGGGTAAAATGATTTTTTTTTCTTCTGGGTAGATACCTAGTAATGAGATTTCAGGATCAAATGGAAGGTCTATTTTTAGTTCTTTGAGGATTCTCCACACTTCTTTCCAAAGAGGCTGTATTAGTTTGCAGTCCCACCAGCAGTGTAAAAGTGTTCCCTTTTCTCCACACCCTCTCCAGCATCTGCAGCTTTGGGACTTTGTGATGTGGGCCATTCTCACTGAGGTTAGGTGCTATCTCAGGGTGGTTTTGATTTGCATTTCTCTGATGATTAGGGATGATGAGCATGTTTTCATGTGTTTGGTAGCCAGCCATCTGTCTTTTCTAGAAAAGATTCTGCTCATATCTCTTGCTCAATGATAAATGGGATTGTTTGCTCCTTTTTTGTTGGTTAATTTGAGTTGTCTGTAGATTCTGGTTATTCATCCTTTGTCAGATTTGTGACATACAAATATCTTTTCTCATTCTGAAAGCTGTTTGCTTTAATTATTGTGTCCTTAGCTCTGCAGAAGCTTTTTTTCCCCTTTCTTTCTTTCTTTTTTTTTTTTTTTTTTTTGAGACAGAGTCTAACTTTGTTGCCCTCAGTAGGGTGCTGTGGTGTCACAGCTCACAGCAACCTCTAACTCTTGGGCTTAAGTGATTCTCTTGCCTCAGCCTCCTGAGTAGCTGGGACTACAGGAGCCTACCACAATGCCCAGCTATATTTATTTATTTATTTAGACAGAGCCTCAAGCTGTCACCCTGGGTAGAGTGCTGTGGCATCACAGCTCACAGTACCCTCCAACTCCTGGCTCAAGCAAGTCTCCTGCTTCAGCCTCCCAAGTAGCTGGGACCATAGGTGCCTGCCACAATGCCTGGCCCTTTTTTGGTTGCAGCCATCATTGTTGTTTGGCAGGCCCGGATTCGAACCCACTACCTTAGTTGTATGTGGCTGGCACCTTAGCCACTTGAGCCATAGGCGCTGAGCCCCAGCTATTTTTAGAGATCAGATCTCACTGTGGCTCAGACTGATCTTGAACCTGTGAGCTCAGGCAGTCCACCTGCCTTGGCCTCCCAGAATGCTAGGATTACAGGTGTGAGCCCAGCCTGCAGAAGCTTTTTAGATTATTAAGTCCCATTTATTCATTTTTGTGTTGTTGCGATTGCCAATGGAGTCTTCATAAAATCTTTCCCCAGGCTGATATCATCAAAAAAATTTCTCACATTTTCTTCCGGGTTATTTATTGTTTAATGTCTTAGTTTTAAATCTTTTATCTATCATGAGTCAGTTTTTGTTAAGTGGCAAGAGATGCAGGTCCAGTTTCAGTCTTTTACATGTGGATATCCAGTTCTCCCAGCACCATTTGTTGAGTAGGGATTCTTCTTCCCAGTGTATGCTTTGGTTTATCAAAGATCAGATGGTGAGATGAATCTGGTTTCATCTCGTGGTTTTCTGTTGGGTTCCATATGTCTATGTCTCTATTTTTGTGCAAATACCCTTCTGTTTTGATAACTGTGGACTTGTAGTATAACCTGAAATCTGGAAAAGGGATCCCTTTGAATTTGTTTTTGTTGCTAAAAATTGCCTTGTCTATACAAAATGAAGAACTATTTGTTTGAGTTTGTCAAAGTATGATGGTGGTATTTTAATGGGGATTGCATTAAATCTGTAGATTGCTTTGGGTAGCGTAGAAATTTTAACAATGTTGATTTTTCTCATCCAAGCGCATGGTGTGTTCTTCCATTTATTAAAGTCTTATGCTGTTTCTTCTCTCAGAGTTTCATAATTCTTTCTGTAGAGATCCTTAACCTCCTTTGTTAAATATATGTCCAGGTATTTCATTTTCTTCAAAGCTACTGTGAAGGGTATTGTGTCCTTGATTTTCTTCTCAGCTTGGTTGTTACTGGCATGAAGAAAGGCTACTGATTTGTGGACATTGATTTTATACCCCTTGACATTACTGTATTTCTTTTCTTTCTTTCTTTCTTTCTTTTTTTTTTTTTTTTTTTTTGAGATAGATCGTCAAGCTGTTCCCCTGGGTAGAGTGCCCATGGCATCACAGCTCACAGCAACCTCCACCTCCTGGGCTCAAGTGATTCTCCTGCCACTGCCTTCCAAGTACCTGGGACTACAGGCACCCACCACAATGCCCAGTTACTTTTTCATTGCAGCCATCATTGTTGTTTGGTGGGCCTGGGCTGGATTGGAATCCGTCAGCTCAAGTGTATGTGGCTGGCACCTTAGCCGCTTGAACCACAGGTGCTGAGCCATTACTGTATTTCTTAATCACTTCCAAGTCTTGTAGTTGAATTTCTGGGATTTTCTTTTATTTCTTAATGTAGGTGTTTATCACTAAAATTTTCTCATATACAACCTATATGTTTTTATATGTTATATTTTCATTTTCATTTGTCTCAAGATATATTTTGATTTCCCTTTTCTTTATGTATTTTTATTTATTTATTTATTTATTTATTTTTTGAAACAGAGTTCTACTTTGTCACCCTTGGTAGAGTACTATGGCATCATAGCTCACAGCACTCTCAAACTCTTAGGCTCATCAATTCTCTTGACTCAGCCTCCCAAGTAGCTGAGACTACAGGCACCCAGCACAATGCCTGGCTATTTTTACAGATGAAAATAGCTCTGGCTCAGACTGGTTTCGAACCTGTGAGCTCAGACAATCCACCCACGTTAGCCTCCCAAGTGCTAGGATTACAGGTGTGAGCCACATGCCCGACCTGATTTCCCTTTTGATTTTTTCTTTGACCTTTCAATTATTTAGGAATGTGTTGGTTGATTCCAAATATTTAAGAATTTCTCATTTTCTTCCTCTTATTGATATCCAGTTTTATATCACTGTGGTCAGAAGATACTTGATATTATTTTAATATTGTTAGATTTGTTAAGACTTGTTTTTGTGGCCTAACATGTAATATATTCTGGAAAATGTTCTGTGTGCCTTTAAGAAAAATGTATATTCTGCTACAAGTGGGTAGAATGTTCTATATATGTCTTTGTGGTCGATTTGGTCTATAGTGTTCAAGCCCAGCATTTCTTTGTTGATTTATTTTTTTGTCTGGATATTGTATTCATTGTTCAAAGTGGAGTATTGAAATCTCCTACTATTACTGTACTACTGTCTATTTCTTCCTTTGGTCCATCAATATTTGCTTTCTATATTTAAGGGCATTAAAGTTGGGTTCATATATATGTTTGTCATTAGCATATCTTCCTAATGAATCTATGTAATTGGTGTATCTTATTACTGAAAGTTTGGCACTTGTCCCTGAGGCAACATCAGAAAACAAGGATAAATGGTTTGAGGAGAAAGAAAGAGAAGTTTATTAATTTGGCAGCAAATGAGGAGGTTAGAAACTCCTGTCATAAAACTCAGAGAAGAAATACAGAGCTTTTAAAGGGACTGGTTCTGATTAATTCCATCTTTGGCTAAGTGAATCTCATGACCTCCCTGGGACAGTTCCCTTGAGACATCTTCTGTGATACAAAGAGCAAAGGGCACTCCCCTTCCCCTCCAGACCAGTGGCCTGTGGCAGGGATGCAGGTTTTAATTCCTAGAAAGAGCAGGAGAGGTTTTAGAGAGACAGAAAACATTTTTACCCTTTTTCAGGCCATTTCCCCTGTTACAGTCTTATCATCTTATCATCACATAATGTTCTTTTTATTTCTTATGGTAATTTTTCACTTAAAGTCTATTTTGTTTATTATAAGTATAATACCCCCACATTCTCTCTCTCTCTCCATCTCTCTCTCTCTCTTTTTCCCCCAGAGACAGGGTCTTGCTCTGTTGTCTAGGCTGGAGTACAGTGGCCATAGAGACATAGTGAGACTGTCTCTACAAAAAATACAAAAATGAGCCAGGCATGGTGGTTTATGCCTATTGTTGAGCAAGAACAATATTCCATCTCTATTAAAAATTGAAAAATTAGCTAGGTGTTGTGAGTGCCTGTAGTCCCAGCTACTTGAGAGGCTGAGGCAGGAGGTTCAACTGAACCCAGGAGTATGAGTTGCAGTGAGCTAGGCTGATGCCATGGCATTCTAGTCTGGGACAACAGAGTGAGACTTTGTCTCTAAAAATTGGTTTTCACTTCTTTGTTGACATTTTTGTTTTATGTATTGTTTTCCTGGTTTCATCCAGTTTTCTATCTGTGTTCTCTTATAGTTCACCAAGCTGCTTTAAGGTGATTATTTTTAATTCTTTGTCACACAATTCATAGATCTCTATTTCTTTAGGGTTGTCACTAGAGATTTATTTTATTCCTTTGGTGATGTAATATTTCTCTGGTTATTTTTATTCCTTGTGGTTTTGAAGCAGTCACTTCTTCAAGTCTTTATGGATTGGGTAGGGAAGACCTTCACCTGTCAATTCAGCTAGAGATTTTGGGAATTTCTCAAATCTTTTCTACGGATAGGCCTACTTCATTCCTCTCTCTCCCTAAGGCAGAAGCGTCAGGATTGCGTGCCTTCTCCTTATCCTGCAGTGCAGTGCCAAGTGCTGAGAACTGCCCATCCCTTTTCCCTAGGGCCATGCACAGAGATGCTGGGTGAAAGCTCTACTTGTCTCCTTCCCTCCCAAAGGAGAAGCTCAGGACTGTGTGGTTTCTCCCAGTCCCAAAGAGCTGAGCTGGTGCTGAGATTCTTACTGGCTGAGAGCACAAACCAGTTGTTCAGATCCACGCTGTTTGCTGAAATCCACCAGTAGTCTGCTAAGAGTCCTGCTCCTTGTCTTTGTTTTTATTTTATATTATTTGTTTTTATTTATTCATTTATTTTTTTGAGACAGAGTCTCACTTTGTCACCCTTGGTAAAGTGCCATGGCATCATAGCTCATAGCAACCTCAGACTCTTGGGCTCAAGCAGTTCTCTACCATCAGCCTCCCAAGTGGCTGGGATTACAGGTGCCTGCCATAGCTCCCAGTTATTTTTTAGAGATGGGGTCTCCTTCTTGCTCAGGCTGATCTCAAACTCCTGACTTAAAACAATCCACACACCTTGGCCTCTCCTCTTTGTTTTTAACTGCCCCAGGCATTCTAACTGTGCTGGCCCCTTTATGGTCTGGATGAGGTGAGACACAAAGGGGTCATCAGCCTTATGAGGCATTGGCCCAGAGACCCTTTCCTACCATTTAAGAAGTAGAGCTTAAACCAGGAGTTGGCTTTCTATTTGTCTAGGTAATATAATTGTTATTGCTTCTCAAAACACTATGTATCCTAAAATCTCTAAATATATTATTTAATAACTGGTCACATGGCATCTACTTGTTTAGGTGACAGAAGAAGAAAATGGCAGACCTGGTCAAATCTCTGTTCAGTCACAGATTAGTCATGAGACCTTGTGGAATTCACTGAATCACTTTGCCTTCCAGAGGATTACAAGTGTGAGCCACCATGCCCAGGCTGATGCTGTGATTTTTTGTTGTTGTTGTTTGTTTGTTTGTTTTGAGACAGAGTCTCAAGCTGTCACCCTGGGTAGAGTACTCTGGCATCCCAGCTCACAGAAACCTCAAACTCTCTTAGACTTTTTTTTTCTTTCTTTTTTTTCATTTTTTTTTTTTTTTTTTTTTTGAGACAGAGCCTCAAGCTATCACCCTGGGTAGAGTGCCATGGCATCACAGCTCATAGCAACCTCCAACTCCTGGGCTCAAGCAAGTCTCCTGCCTCAGCCTCCCAAGTAGCTGGGACCACAGGCACCCGCCACAACACCTGGCCATTTTTTAGTTGCAGCCATCATTGTTGTTTGGCGGGCCCGGGCTGGGGATTCGAACCCGCCACCTTAGGTGTATGTGGCTGGCGCCTTAGCCGCTTGAGCCACAGGCGCTGAGCCAACTCTCTTAGACTTAAGAGATTCTCTTGCCTCAGCCTCCCAAGTAGCTGAGACTATAGGTGCCCACCACAGTGCCTGGCTAGAATGCTATAATTTCTTGAAGAAGGAGCCTAGTATGTAAAGAGTGCAGATGTAATGCTTGTCTTTGTTCATAAACATATGGTCCAAGATCTGGAATCTTCCTGGCCAGTCTACATCAGTGTCATTGCCAGATTCCAACATGGTTTCAATTATGGCTAGATCCAGGGTATAGGTAGCATTTCTGGGACCCACTTTCTGTTTCTCTGCCCTTCATTTCTGCATCCTCTGCTCTGGCCTCATTCTCCAACGTTTTGCTCATGTGATAGCAAGCTGCATCAGCTCCAGCCTCACATGGACCCTTCCTGGCTGCATTGAATCACTTTGAATCTTATGTTTATCCATTTTTTATTTTATTTTATTTTTGAGACAGAGCCTCAAGCTATCCCCCTGGGTAGAGTGCTGTGGCATCACAGCTCACAGCCACCTCCAACTCCTGGGCTCAAGTGAGTCTCCTGCCTCAGCCTCCCAAGTAGCTGGGACCACAGGCACCCGCCACAACACCCAGCTATTTTTTGGTTGCAGCCATATTGTCGTTTGGCGGGTCCAGGCTGGATTCGAACCCACCACCTTAGGTATATGTGGCTGATGCCTTAGCCACTTGAGCCACAGGTGCTGAGCCTGTTTATCCATTTTTAAATGAGCATTTGGAGAAAAAAAGGAAACAACCACGCTTGGTACCCATCGCACAGTGGTTATGGCGCCAGCTGGCGGGTTCAAACCCAGCCCAGGCCAGCTAAACTACACTGACAACTGCAACAAAAAATAGTGGAGCATCGTGGCAGTTGCCTGTAGTCCCAGCTACTTAGGAGGCTGAGGCAAGAGAATTGCTTAAGCCCAAGAGTTTGAGGTTGCTGTGAGCTGTGACACCACAGCACTCTACTGAAGGTGACATAGTGAAACTGTCTCAAGAAAAAGAAAAAAAGGGAACAACCAATGGCAAGTGTCTCTGCAAGACTGGCTGTTATGAATATGAGTTTTTGTTTTTTTATTTTTGAGTCAAGGTCTTTGCTCTGTTGTCCTGGCTAGAGTGCAGTGGCATCATCATAGCTTGCTACAACCTCAAACTCCTGGACTCAGGTGGTCCTCCTGCCTTAAGAATGCAAATCAATTTTATTGATTGAGTAGCTGGGACTACAGGAAGTATACATTCTGAAGCATGTTTGCAAAGTTCCTTGACCCTCTCAGGCTTCTCCCAACCATTGGCTTCCAAAGGCCTGTGATGCTGACTTCCTCCTTCATGGTCTGAAGTTAAAGAAACTTGACACTGGAAGCCTAGACTCAAGTGTTGATAGGTTCACTTTCTCAGCAGGAAAGATTAGTTAGGTTATTTAACCTAGCTAAGCCTCAGTTTTACCATCTGGAAAATGAGAAAAACAATATAGCTTTTTTTTTTTTTTTTTTTTTGAGACAGCTTGTTAAAAGTTAGATTAATGGCTCGGCGCCTATAGCTCAACTGGCTAAGGCGCCAGCCACGTACACCTAAGGTGGCGGGTTCGAATCCCCAGCCCGGACCCGCCAAACAGCAATGACG
>NW_003852409.1:11288638-11297082 GCF_000181295.1 Otolemur garnettii | reverse complement strand
ATTCCTGTCTTTAACAAATACACACTGAAGTGTTTAGGTGTGAAAGGCCATGATGCCTATAACTGACTGTCTAACAGAGTAAAATCTTAACATTAGATGAATCTGGTAAAGAACATTTAGGGTAGCTCGGACCTGTAGCTCAAGTGGCTAAGGCGCCAACCACATACACCTCAGCTGGCGAGTTCGAATCCAGCCCGGGCCTGCCAAACAATGATGGCTGCAACCAAAAAATAGCCAGGCATTGTGGCGGGCAACTGTAGTCCCAGCTACTTCTCCAGGTGGAGGCAGGAGAATTGCTTGAGCCCAGGAGTTGGAGGTTGCTGTGAGCTGTGATGCCACCGCACTCTACCCAGGGCAACAGCTTAAGGCTCTTTCTCAAAAACAAAAAAAAACAAACAAGAACATTTAGGGTGACTTATACTATTTTTACTTTTGCTATGTTTTATGAGTTGGGAATTATTTCCACATAAAAATTTTAAAAATCAAAACCTAATAAGTGACAAGGAGATTATGACTTTCTTGTTAATTCCTGAATACAAATAGATGAAGTTCTGGAGTAAAGGTTTCCAAACAAATACTCCATGATAAAATATTGAAATCTGAGAAACATGGGCTTGGTGCCCATAGCACAGTGGTTATGGTGCCAGCCACATAAACTGAGGCTGGAAGGTTCAAACCTGGCTCAGGTATGAGACTCTGTCTCAAAAAAAGAAATTTGAAAAATATGCAAAGCCTATTTACGCCAATCACTTGACAGGCCTTTATATAATATCTTCTATTTTAGCTACTAATCATTACTAGCTATGGTTTAATTAACCTCTAGAGCAGTGTTTTTCAACCTTTTTTTTTAATCTCATAGCACACTTGAACCTATAGTTAAACTTCCATGGCACTTAAATTATGTTGATCAAAAAAAAAAAAAAGAGTAAAAAAAATACTTATTGTGCTTTGAACTTCTTTTGAAAATAATTTAATTAATGATCTTTAAAATTTTTGCAGCACACCTAAGATCCTCTCACAGGACACGGGTTGAAAATCACTGCTCTGGGGCCTCATACATTAAATGACTTGCTCAAAGTTGTGCAGCCAGCAGATGCTGGAACCTGGCTAGTTTAGAGGGACCTGTCTCCAAACCCTGGGCCTTTTTCTCTCCCTCCTCCCACCCTGTGCCAAGATGGGAACTGCCCAGTGAGAATTTATAGTTTTCAGGGGACAGTACATACCTACAGAAAAAGAGAGGCCATTCCTTGCATGTAAATCATGTATGGGTTGTAGAAACAGCTGTAGAAATAACAGCATTGTTACATAAGATTGAAATGGAATCCATTTCCGCCAGAAAACAGGCTTCACGTGCTTGTAGCATGGACTCCACCGACCATATCTGCTGTTAAAAGGAAACGTCGAAATGTTTTATTCATGATGTGCTTCAAAACTGTGTAACCACAAGGAAAGAAATATTATTATGTATACATGTATATGTATACATGTATTACATTCAGCTTTTTATATCTCATCTCCCCAAACATTGTTAGGTTGCTACATCTTATATTGTTTTGTCTCTTACTGGGTTTCTGGGAACCTTGCTGGGCATCTTCCGATGATCTGTACAGTACCTAATTCCAAGTTTCCCTTTCCTAGGAATTTGGACCTCCTCTTGACAAATAAAGGATGGGCCATGGTTTTTTTATTGTTGTTTGTTTGTTTTTGAGTCAGAGTCTTACTTTATCACCCTCAGTAAAGTGCTATGGCGCCTCAACTCACAGCAACCTCTAACTCCTGGGTTTAGGCAATTCTCTTGCCTCAGCCTCCCAAGTAACTGGGACTACAGGTGCCTGCTACAATGCCTGGGTATTTTTTTTTTTTAAGAGACAGGGTCTCTCTCTTGCTTAGGCTGGTCTTGAACTCGTGAGCTCAGGCAATCTGCCCACCTCAGATGGATGGGCCATCTTAGTTCCGTTTGGCTCAGGATCATAGAACTGAGCTAGTTTCTAGAATGTGAAAGAAATAACACTGTCCAGTCAAGTCCCCTAACCAGCTTTTAAATGAGATAATCAGTGTTGGCAAGAATAAACTGCTAGGCTCAGCGCCTGTGGCTCAAGTGGCTAAGGCACCAGCCACATACACCTAAGGTGGCGGGTTCGAATCCAGCCCGGGCCTGCAAAACAACAATGACAGCTGCAACCAAAAAATAGCTGGGCATTGTGGTGGGCGCCTGTGGTCCCAGCTACTTGGGAGGCTGAGGCAGGAGACTCGCTTGAGCCCAGGACTTGGAGATTGCTGTGAGCTATGGTGCCACAGCACTCTACCCAGGAGGATAGCTTGAGGCTCTGTCTCAAAAACAAAAAAAAAAAGAAAAAAAAAAGAATAAACTGCTAGAACCAAAGCAAAAAGCTTCAGACTGTATTCTATGGGCAAATTGCCTTCTCTGAGCCTCCATTTCCTCACCTATAAAATGAGATTAAAATATTTACATGCTCGCTGGGTGTGGTGGAGCATGCCTGTAATCCTAGTACTCTGGGAGGCCAAGGTAGAAGGATCATTTGAGCTCAGGAGTTCCAGACCAGCCTGAGCAAGAGCAAGACACTGTATCTACTAAAAATAGAAAAACTAGCTGGGAGTCATGGCAGGCACTTGTAGTCTTAGCTACTGGGGAGGCTGAGGCAAGAGGATCACTTAAGCCCAAGTGATTGAGGTTGCTGTGAGTGGTGATGATGACACTGCACTCACACAGGGCAACAGAATGAGACTCTATCTCAAAAAATAATAAGAAGAAGAATATTCACATGTCAATTTCTTGTGAAGACTCAGAAAGGTAATGTATATGAAAGAAGCTACACTCTGGAATACAGTGAGCACCCAGCAATCACACCTGCAGGAAAGGTGGTAATAGTACTGGCAATAATAACCATTTCTGGAACCAAGCTCTGTGCTAGGTGGCGCGCAGAGCATTTGACACACAGTTTTAGGGAGAGGTTATACGAATGTGGCTGAATGTGGCCTCTGCAGTTAGCAGCCTGGGTTCTAATCCTGGATCTGTCACTTACCAGCTATTATCTAGAGCAAAGTATTTCACCTACCTCTACCTTGGTTTCCTGTCTGTAAAAGGAGACTAGTAATGAATAATAACCATACCTATTAAACAGAACTGCTAATCAACCCGTGTAAAGTATGTGGTACAGTGTCATGTAGATTGTAACAGCGTGGGAGCTGTTTGCTACCATCTGTTCATTTGGCCATCCCAGCAGTCCTTAGAAGCTAGGACTGTTAATACTATCATTTTATAGGAGGGAGAACTGAGTTAGAGAGAGTTAAGTCTCTTCCCAAAGTTACACGACTAGTCCTTCACAAAATCTGAACCTGACCTTGAGACTAGCTTACTCCAAATTTGCTGCATGTTCTTTTTTTTTGTTTGTTTTGTTTTTGAGATGGAGTCTCACTCTGTTGCCCCAGGTTAGAATGCCATGGCCTGAGCTTAGCTGACAGCAACCTCAAACTCCTGGGCTCAAACAATCCTCTTGTCTCAGCCTTCTAGTTAGCTGGGACTACAGATGCCCACCAGTAGGCCTAGTTAAATTTTCTATTTAAATAAATAAATAAATTTTCTATTTTTAGTAGACATGGGGTCTTGCTCTTGCTCAGGCTGGTCTTGAACTCCTGAGCTCGAGTGATCCTCCTGCTGGGGCCTCCCAGAGTGCTGAGATTACAGGTGTCAGCCAAGCACCTCACCTGGCCACCATATTGCACAACCCCAAGTCCATTCTCCTCATATTCTGTGCGCCCCATACAGGGTCTAGAACTGTCCAGTGACCTCTTCAAGTGGGCAACCTGAACAAAACCAATCATTTCTCTGAAAACAAGATCCATACAGCAATGACTATGGCTCAAAGCATCAGTCTCCTTCCTTTTCTCATTGCTGCGCTTCCCAACCAGTGAAGAATGATACCACCCTCCATCCTATGCCCTTCATTATGTTGATATTGTGTGCCCAAATCTACACTTGTATAAGGCTAGGTATGCACAGGGCCAGCCACACATTATTTACCCACATGGGTATCTATAAAATATATACATGTACATATAACATACATGAAATGTATGAAAACAAAAAAAATGAATGAACGTAAGTAGAAATTGATATTCAAATGCTTTTTCCCAGCCCCACTGTGGGTCAAGTATATGTACACCTCTTGAGGGACCCCTACTCCAAAGCCATGAAGCTCAGTGTGACAGGCAGGATTGCTGGCACTCAGATCCTCAGATTACCTGATGGTGCATGTTAAACATGGACATTCTTAACTACCTCCTTCACACCACCAGAATCTCTGCAGAGAGACCAAGAATCAGCATTTAAAAGGGCCTCCCAGGTGAATCCTAAACTTGGAAGTTGGAGTAGATGTTTAAGGCCTTACCTCTAGACCTTGCTTATGCGTTCCTGGCCATGTATCTCCTTTGTCCATCTGTAAATGAAGATATCGATCCCTCTTCTCAAGGGTGATATATGTGAAGGTGACTATCATGCAGTGTCTGCTTGTCTGGTTTTTTTTGAGAAAGAGGCTCACTTTGTCACCTTCGGTAGAGTGCTATGGTGTCATAGCTCACAGCAACCTCAAATTCTTGGGCTCAAATGATTCTCTTGCCTCAGCCTCCTGAGTAGCTGGGACTATAGGCACCCACCACCTGCCTATAGGCTATTTTTAGAGATGGGGTCTCTGCTCAGGCTGGTCTTGAACTCCTGACCTCAGGCAATCCACCTGCCTCAGCCTCCCAGAATGCTAGGATTACCGACTTGAGCCACCCGTGTGCAGCCATGCAGTGTTTTTTAGACCTTTAAAAATACAATGTATTGTAAGAAATGCATTTCATATCACAAGTATAACCATATTAACTGTGTATATGTATATATAATTGTAATAAATCCTGCAAAGCAACATTCTCACCCTAACACCCTTCAAGAGTTTCTGAATGATTCCATTCTGATTTCATGTAAGGAGTAAATGCTGGTAGGGATTGGAGGGGGGGCTTTTAAGAATAACAGTTGCTCTTGATAAAGTCCTGGCGCATGTATTGCCATGTACTGTGGTTTGGGTCATCACCATAACCTGTGAGATGGGAGGCAGGTGGGGCAGCCAAGGAAGTACAGGTGCACAGGAGAAGGAGAGAACCGTGGATCTAGGACAGGGGTCTTAACCTTGGCCATGTTGCTCTACACTGTCCTACAGGGTTCCCCAGCCAAGCCTCCCAGACAGTCCCTACCAGGGTTCTTAGAGACTCAGTAAGACCAGAGCCACCATCATTTTTGAAAGTTGTAGTTTATTTTTTATGGAAGAAGTGTCAAAGAGGGGGAGAACTGCTATATCAATGCCCCGAACACAGAAGCACATCAACTGCAATGTCACGTATACACACACTTGGAGATGATGTCAGAAGTCTGAGTTTGAGACCATTCACCATGTGAAATCCTGGCTCAATAGCCCTCCTGAGCCCCTGCCCCTGGCTTGGTGAGGGGTCTCCTGGACCAAACTCATTTCTCAGGAGCTGGATGGAGGGTGTAGGTGAATGTGCTAGAGAGGGTTCTCTGAAGAGTAGGTAAGAGGGGAGATAAAGTATTGGGTGGGCATAAACATGTTTTCCCGAAGCATACATCTGGAAGGCAGGAGAGAATCGGTGTGCCAGCCGCATGGGTTAATGTAAAGAACTATTGATATAAGGTGAGAGATGGGCACATGGAAAATGGTGAGAGAACCTATCTGATAGATAAAGCTGAATTTAAAGACACAAGAAATTAAAGTGTGGGAAGATGAGAAAATAGGAAATTACAGATTAAGAGAAATCAGTCTCGTATAAAAAGGCACCTTCTTCTCCAGTATTAGATGAGATAGGTGAACAGCACCACTGAACCAAATAATACTATATGAGGAAAAGTGCCTCCTTATAAGTTTTCATATGGTCAACCTGTAAATGTCCTGTAGATGTCTTTTTTTTTTTTTTTGAGACAGAATCTCACTTTGTCACCCTCAATAAAGTGCTGTGGAATCACAGCTCACAGCAACCTCAAACTCTTGGGCTCAAGTAATCCTCTTTTCCCAGCCTCCCAAGTAACTGGGAATACAGGCACCCACCACAGTGCCCAGCTATTTTTAGAGATAGGGTCTCCCTCTTGCTCTGGCTGGTCTTGAGTTCCTGAGCTCAGGCAATCCATCCGCCTCAGCTCTGCAGAGTATTGGGATTAAAGCCATGAGGTAAGGTCATGAGCCACTGCACCTGGCCTCAACCAAAGTGTTTAAGAAAGATATAAAGTGTACAGACTGTGTCCTCTGTATTCATCTACATTGTTGCAAATGACAAGATTTCCTTTTTAAAGGCCAGATAATATTCCATTGTATGTGTGTATACCATAATTTCTTCACTCATTCATTCATCACTGACACTTAAGTTGTTTTCATACCTTGACTATTGTGAAAGCACCGCAATGAACATGAAAGTGTGGCTATCTCTATGAGGTGCTGATTTTATTTCCTTTGGATATATACCCGACAGAAGGATTGCTGCCTAGGTGAATCTGGGGGACATTATGCTAAGTGAAGCAAGGCAGGCATAGATGGAAAAATGCTGCATGATCTCACTTATATGTCAAATTTAAGAAGAAAAAAGTCAAATACCTGGGAACAGAATGCAGTGGTTACTAGGAGTGGGGGAGGGAAGGAAAGGGAGGAAGTAGGTCAACAGGTACAAACTTGCAGTTAGGAAGGATGAGTAAGTCTAGCGATCTCATGTACAGCATCAGGACTGTAGTTAATATTGTGTTGTATAAGGGAAATTTGCTAACAGAGCGGATATTCAGGGCTCTTACCACACACACATGCACGCACATGCACACAAGGGTAACTATGGGAGATGATGGATACAATCATTTGCTTGACTGTAGTAATCACTTTACTATGTATATATGTATCAAATCATCATATGCCTTAAACATATCTAATTTAAAAATAATAATAATGGAATGTGTGGGAAAGGAGGGAATCTTAATCCATGGAAACCCATAGATTAAGTAGACTTAAGAGATATATCAGGTTTTTTAAAAAAAGAAAAAGTTGGATGGGTGCCCATAGTTCAGTGGTTAGGGCACCAGCCACATGCTCTGGGTCTGATAGGTTTGAACCCAGCCCAGGCCTACTAAATAAACAAAACTAGCCAGACTTTGTGGCAGGTACCTGTTGTCCCAGCTACTTGGGAGACGGAGGCAAGAGAATCACTTGAGCCCACGAGTTTGATGGTGCTGTGAGCTATCACACGACAGCACTCTACCCAGGGTGACAAAGTGAAACTCTTGTCTCAATACAAAGAATAAAAAGAAAAAAAGAAAAAAATTATAATGTTTAGCTATGCTTAACTGGATGATAAATGCAAGGAAGTAAAACATTTTTTTCATGCCACATTATCTTTAATTAAGCACATTGACCTATTCTTAAGCACAAAGAACTATTTTTAATTAAGCAAAGACCTTTTTAAACATGTCACCAGGTGTAGAGACCATTCACCCACTGCTCTGTTTGGCCGCCAGTCTCTTGTCCCTCTCTTCAGCAATGGTCAGGCGGATACCTTTTCCTCGGGGAAGAGAAATCCATGGTTTGTTACCTTTGCCAATAACAAAAATGTTGGAGAGGCGAGTGGCAAAGCTGTTGCCATTGGCATCTTTCACATGAACTACATCAAAAGACCCAGGATGTCTTTCTCTGTTGGTGATCACACCAATTCTTCCCAGGTTAGCTCCTCCAGTCGCCATACACAGGTTACCCGTGTCAAACTTGACGAAATCAGTAATCTTGCCAGTCTCCAAATCAATCTGAATGGTGTCATTCACTTTGATGAGGGGATCAGGATAGCGGATGGTACGAGCATCATGGGTCACCAGATGAGGGATTTCTTTTGTGCCCACAAAGATTTTTCTCACTTTGCACAACTTGTACTTGGCCTCTTCAGGTGTAATACGGTGAACAGCAAAACGACCCTTCGTGTCATACACCAGACGGAAATTCTCTCCAGTCTTGTCAATGCTGATAACATCCATAAAACCAGCAGGATAGGTTATATCAGTTCTGACCTTGCCATCGATCTTAATGAAGCGCTGCATACAAATCTTCTTTACTTCATCTCCTGTCAGGGCATACTTAAGCCTGTTTCTTAGGAAAATGATGAGTGGAAGACACTCTCTCAGCTTGTGGGGACCAGTGGATGGACGAGGAGCAAACACGCCGGTCAATTTATCCAGCATCCAATGCTTTGGAGCTGCTACCCGCTTCAGATGCTTCTTGGGGCCACGAGCCATGGCTGCGCTAGGCGCGGAAAGACTATCACTGCCTTCCGGTACGAGAGGAAATGAGCGACGGAAACTGCGCGCGCCGCAGGCTCAAACGCTCCGCACGTTCAAACGCTCCGCCCAC
>NW_003852409.1:11273525-11287572 GCF_000181295.1 Otolemur garnettii | reverse complement strand
AATGTTGGAAAAAAAATAAATAAGTATGTTAGAAGTGGCATTCTCTCAATCATCTCCATGTGGCTTGGAAGCTCTGGCACCCAAAGGACCCAGTGACTGTGGTTCTTCTACCCTGGCACGTTTGCACCTGCCTTCCTTTCCCACAGCACCACCAGGAGGACTTGCACCTACTTGGAATCCTGGGTAGTCCTGGGCTAAAGTCTATTGTCTACACTTTTTCTTTTTTGAGACAGAGTTGCCCAGGCTAGTATGCCCTGGGACCAATCTAGCTCACAGCAACCTCAAACTCCTGGGTTCAAGTGATCCTCTTGCCTCAGCCCCCAAATAGGTGAGATTACAGGTACCCACCATGACGTCTGGCAAATTTTTCTATTTTTAGTAGAGATGGGGGTCTCACTCTTCCTCAGGCTGGGCTCAAACTCCTAAGCTAAAGGGATCCTCCCAGCTCAGCCTCCCAGAGTGCCAGTATTACAAGCATGAGCTACCGAGCCCAGCCCTGTCTATGCTTTTGACTGCTCAGCTTTTACTTAATGGCTGGCAATGCTGTGATAGTCGTGCAATCCTGCAGAACTTCAGTTTCCTCACATATCAAATAGGAATGATGGACTGTTGTGTACCATGGTACACAATACATGCTTGAGTGATGCTTTACTGTAATTATTCGCATGGTCAAAGAACAGATTGGTTGGGTTCTAAGACCTGGGAAGTGTGTGTAAATCTGCTGCCTTGTTGGGTCCTTGTACTGATTATTCCCACAGATGCTCTAAGCCCCAAACAAGGGTCTTTCCCCGCCTCCTGTTAGCTGCCTTTGCATGGAAGATGTGCCCAAGCAAGGAAGCACTGGGTTGTACCTTTGCATCCCAGCAGCACGTGACCCTCTTTGGGATCACATGCTCTGGGTTCCTTGGACACTAATAAGTGAATCAGTAGCTAATGAGTATTAGGGAATCAATGAGTCACCCTTTCAGAAACAATGACAGAAACTCCTTCACTGACTATTCCTTTCCCATCTGGGATTCTGAAATTGGGACCTGTCGGCCCATCTGTAGGAAGCCTTCTGCTCTCCTGGGTTCAGCTTTTGTCAACAATGCTGAGGCCACCAGAACTCAATCATCTCTCCAAAGACAGGTCTGGGTAACATCCTTCTCCAGGGGACATTCGGCAATGTCCAGAGACATTTTTGGCCGTCATACCTGGGAGGATGCCACTAGTCTCTAAAAGGTAGAGGCTAGGGGTGCTGCTAAACATCCTTCATCACATGTGGCCCCTCACCACAGAGTTATCTGGCCCCCATGGCAGTAGTGCCAAGGTTGAGAAACACTGATCTAGAGGGATGTGAACAAGGAGATGTGGGGCCTGCAACCTGTGGGCTCTGCCCAGCCACCTTGGCATAGGTCCAGTTTGCAGATAGGATGCTTGAGGCCCCTGGAGGTTACGTGACAGGTCCAAAGTTGTTTAGCTGTCAGGGAGATCCTTTTCCTACTCAAACACTTGCTGTCTCCTTAAGATTAATTAAGATCTAGACCTTCAGCTCGGCGCTTGTGGCTCAAGTGGCTAAGGATCCAGCCACATACACCTAAGGTGATGGGTTAGAATCCAGCCTGGGCCCGCCAAACAACAATAATGGCTGCAACCAAAAAATGGCCAGGCATTGTGGCGGGCACCTGTGGTCCCAGCTACTCAGGAGGCGGAGGCAGGAGACTCACTTGAGCCCAGGAGTTGGAGGTTGCTATGAGCTGTGATGCCACAGCACTCTACCCAGGGGGACAATTTGAGGCTCTGTCTCAAAAAAAAAAAAAAAAAAAAGCTCTAGACCTTCAAAGGACTATGCGTGCCACAAGAAAGAGGCCTGGTTGTCCCTTGCCCCTGAGTTGCTGATAGCACAACCTTTCAGTGATTCTTGGTCCCTCACTCGGAGATAATCCCTCTTAGCGCCTGAGCCAGGCGTAAAGCCCTTCTGAACTCAGGCCCCATTCAGTCCTCCTTCTTCCCATCTCTCCTCTCTCTTTCTCCTCCACACCTGCTCTTGTGGTGGTTCCCCTCCCCAGGCCCACCCTCTTAATCATGGCCGTGCCTTTGTGCACTGATTCCCAAACGGGATACCTGCTCTAGCTGGGTATCCTAGACGATTTCATGGGGATAAAAAAAAAAAAAAATGGCCGCTTTTCATTCAAATACTTAGATATTTATTCTGATATGTATAAGGAAAAGAGAAACCAGCAAATAAACCCACGAAATCATGTGTGCCTTTTATATAAATGTCTTTATGTTTTTAAAATAGTCCATGAAAACATTATGTGAACATTGTAGTCCTGTGTAGTGAAAGTCATAAAGGTGGATGCATCAGTGGGAACTCTTTCTGCTCCCTCTCTGTCCCTGGCTCGTGCCCTTCTCTCTCCCTGGCCTCTCCGGCTCCTCATTCGCACCCAGGCCTGACTAATGTGTACTCATCCTGGAACACCCAGACTTTCACTCCTCCAGAAGCTGATATTCCCTTGCTAATATCCCCCACTTCTAGCCCAGGCTGGGTCAAGTGCCTCCTCTGTGAATGGAAGCTCAGAGAGAAAATCCTGGTCTCTCAAAGTCAGCGATGCCCTGGCACAGAGAGACCAGCTGGTGTGCGATGCTGTGAGGTGCTCGAGGGCTGAGGCTGCTTGACTCTCACGCCCCGGCCTGCTGCTGAGACACAGTTCTGGTCAGGAGCTTGTTTCTCAGGCTGGGCTGAGCTGGAAGCCGGAGCTTCACTGTGAAGAGCAGCGCTCTGTGTCTCACCAACTCAACAACTGTAGCTCCTCGGAACCTCTGCTCAGCCTAGCTCTATGCCGGGCAGCTTTACTTCTCAGGCAACTTAGCTACCTAGGTGTCCTGCCTTCAGAATCCACAGAGCTTCCATTTCCCCATCTGTGCAATGGGAAAGGTGCATAATGCCCACTTTCCCACCGCCCAGGTTGCCGTGAGTTCTGACTCAAGTGGATGGCCGTGGAAGCGTTTTGTAACCATGAAGCACTTTTGAATGAATAGAAAGAATTGTTATTTTTAAACACCTAAATGAGGACAGCCTGATACTATGGGGTTGTGAGCGCCATGCTGTGTAACCAGAATAACCAGAGGGCACACACCCAGATTAGAGAATGTGGCTCTAAAAGCCACAAAGCCTAAAGCCTCCATGAGATGCTGTGAGACGTGGCACACACAAGCAGCTCGGAGTGGACATTTGGACTCCAAGGTTTAGATGTGCAAGGCCTGAGAGAAGAGACGTATTATCAAAATCCAGATGTTCAACAGTCTCACCTGAGCTTCACCCCTGCACCAGGCCCGGGCAGAGCGGAGATGAAGGCTGTGTCTCTGCCCTCAACAAGCAGCTCAGGACACACGACGTGCTGCAGAAACCCTGAGATTTACCCTCAAATCGCAGAGAGGCAGAGCTCACTGCAAGACAGATGAGGTTGCTTTACACGTGAAATACTAGTTTGTAATAGTCTTAGACACGATTCGCAAGAAAAACATCATGTGCTTATTTTCCAGAGGGTTTTAAAATGCCATGATGAGCATTTGGGGAGAGCAAGAGACTGGCAGGGAGAAGCCCAACTAAATCATTAGCCCTTTGAAGGCTAGAGTGTGTTTGCATTCCCAGCGTCACCCCCAGTGTGCAACTGTGTGGTCCAAGCTGCACAGTGGTCCAAGCTGCTGATAAATCAAGGTCACTATCAGGCACCCTGACAGCCTCAGACAGCGCTGGGCAGGGCACTGGGGTGGGAGAAGGATGGGAGGATGCGCACTGCCTGGGAGTTGGGAAGTCAGACGGCAGATGGTGGCTCTATGAGTGGGCAAGTTTATTTTGAGCTGTATAAAATGATATTATACTGTAATCTTTTATGCTTTATTGAGGTAAAATCGATACATTCGAATTGCACATAATTTATAAGTACATCTGGATGAATTAGGCCATACACATACACCTATGATACCATCACCACACCAAGGTTCTAAGCATATCCACCCCCTCCAAATAGTTCCTTGTGTTCTTATTTTGTCTTTAATTTGGAGAGAACATTTAAAATGAGATCTAGCCTCCTAACATGTTGTAAAGTACCCAGTATGGCCAGGCGTGGTGGCTAACACCCAGCACTCTGGGAGGCTGAGGCAGGTGGTGGATTGCTTGAGCTCAGGAGTTTGAGACTAGTCTGAGCAAGAGTGAGATCTCATCTCTACTATGAACTAGCCGGGTATCGTGGCAGATGCCTGTGGTCCCAGCTGCTCGGGAGGCTGAGGCAAGAGGACCTTGTTAGCCCAGTTTTTTTTTTTTTTTTGAGACAGAGCCTTAAGCTGTCCCCCTGGGTAGAGTGCCGTGGCATTACAGCTCACAGCAACCTCCAACTCCTGGGCTCAAGCGAGTCTCCTGCCTCCGCCTCCCAAGTAGCTGGGACTACAGGCGCCCGCCACAATGCTCGGCTATTTTTTGGTTGCAGCCGTCATTGTTGTTTTGGCGGGTCCGGGCTGGGGATTCGAACCCGCCACCTTAGGTGTATGTGGCTGGTGCCTTAGCCGGTTGAGCTATAGGCGCCGAGCCTAGCCCAGAAGTTTGAAGTTGCTAGGAGCTATGACACCATGGGACTGTAGCCTGGGTAACAGAGGGAGACTCTGTTTCAGTATATAAATAAATAAATAAAGCACAAAATACCATATTGTTAACTATCAATACTATGTTGAACAGCAGATCTTTAGAACTTATTCTTCTTGTATAAATGAAACTTCATATCCATGGAGTAAAACTCCCCATTCCCCATCCTGGCTCCCCCAACCTCTAGCAACCATCATGCTACTTTCTGCCTCTATGAGTTTGACTATTTTAGAGTCCTCATATAAGTGGAGTCATGCAGCAATTATCCTTCTGTGGCTGGTTTATTTCACTTAGCATCACGTAGTCTAAGTCATCACAAATGGTAGGATTTCCTTATCTAAGGCTGACTAGCACGCCATTGTACACGGCTTTCTTTACACTAATTCCATGCCATTGCAGGTGTGTTTCATTCATTCATGTTCACTGCTGTATGGTATCCCATTGGGTAGACAGACCATGATTAGTATTTATTTACTTGTCAGCAGACATTACAGTTATTTCCAGCTTTTTTACTGTTATTTACACGTTGCTGCTATGAACATTCTCACGTGTGTGGTATCTCCTGGTACACAGGAGTAGGCCTTTATTCTAGGGTCAAGAAGTTAGTGAGTTGTAAGGCTTGGAAATGTTCAGGGGTGAAGTATATTCATGGCCGGGCATTCAGAGCTGTGACCTGACCCGGAATACTCCCTAGCCTTCCTCCCATGCCCCCGGCCATTATCAGAATGCTGATTCGTCCTGCCCTTCCTGGTCTCTAGGACTTACACCAAACTAGTCCCTTGCCTGAAACGCCTTCCTGCCTCTCTTCCATCTCCTCTCCTCTTTCAAAGTCTGGCCAAAGCTTCACCTTCCTGCCAGATGGTCAGTCTCTTCTGCACACTTGGGTTGGGTTTGGGAAGAAAATAGTCAGTGCTATGCCCCAGCTCTGTTGTCTCCGGGATTTGTGACTTTAAAGAGAGTTTTCATGTCTCTGAACCTCAGGTCCACATCCCTAAAACAAGAAGGAAATGCTACAATATATTGAATGTTTACTAAGGCAGGGCTGACATTTTTTAACAAGCATTCCTCAATTAAATAAAATGTGGTGTCACACTGTGGTTAGGATCATATGCCTTGGGATTAGATCATCCTGGGCTTGAGGATTATGTATAATCCTTGCCTCCAGCAGTCCTCCTGCCTTGGCTTCCCAGAGTGCTAGGATTACAGGAGTGAGCCACCTCACCTGGCCACAGTCTTAAGCATTTTTAAGTATATAGTTCAGAGGGATTAAACACATTCATATTATTATGCAACCTTCACCACCATCTGTCTCTAGAACTGTTTCATCTTCTTCAATGAAACTCCCTACTCATTAAATAAAAATTCTCCATTCTCCTCTCCCTTCTGCCCCTTGCAACCACTGTTCTACTTTCTGTCTCTGTAATTTTTTTTTTCTTTTTGAGACAGAGTCTTGATCTGTCACTCTGTGTAGAGAGCAGTGGCATCATCATAGCTTACTGCAACCTCAAACTCCTGGGCTCAAGTGATCCACCTGCTTCAGCCTCCCAAGTAGCTAAGACTATAGGTGTGCACCATGATGCCCAGCTATTTTTTTTCTATTTTTAGTAGAGATAGGGGCCTCACTCCTGCTCAGCTGGTCTTGAACTCCTGAGCTCAAGCAGTCTTCCTACTTTGGCCTCCTGGAGTCCTTAGATTACAGGCATGAGCCTCTGTGCCCAGCTTACATGTCATTATTCTTGATACCTCATGTAAGTGGACTCACACAGTATTTGTCCTTTTGTGATTGGCTTATTCACTCAGAATAATGTCTTCGAGGTTCATCTGTATTGTAGCATGTTTCAGAGTTTCTTTCCTTTTTAAGGCTGAATAGTATTTTATTATATAGAGAGACCACATTTTGTTTCCCCATTGATAGTCTGAAGGACATTTGAGGCACTTCCACCTTTTGGTAACTGCAGATAATGCTGGATCAACATGGGTGTATAAATACCTTTTTGTAATTCTGGTTTTAGTTCTTTTGGATTATATACCCAGAAGTAGAATTTCTGGGTCATATGGTCATTCCAGTTGTAATTTTTTGAAGAACGACCATGCTGTATTCCATAGTGGCTATACCATTTTAATTCCACAAGGGTTCCAATTTCATCACATCCACCCCAACACTTGGTATTTTCCGTTGCTTTTGTGTTTTTTGATAGTAGCCATCCTGAGGGGTGTGGGGTGAAACCTCATTGTGATTGTGAGGGTGATAAGTCTTAGTCACCTTTTGTGTTAGTTCAGGTCCTAAAAAAAAGCAGGTATGAAGCTGAGCTTACGCATACAGGGGTTTTATTAAGACCAACACCTGCTAGAGAAAACCAGGAGGAGTAGTGGAAGGATGGGGGGACTCTAGGGGTAAGAAAGAGAATGGAGTTTTCTATACCCTTGTCTCAAGAGACAGATGGAGCCCCACACAGTGGATCAAGCCTATAATCCCAGCACTCTGGGAGGCTGAGGCAGGAAGAATACTGGAGAGCAGGAGTTCAAGAACAACCTGAGTCATATGGCAAGGTCTTGCCTCTATAAAAAATGAGAAAAATTAGCCAGGCAGTTCAATTAGCCAGTGTGTACCAGTGGTGGTACACACTGGTAACCCCAGCTACTGAGGAATCTGAGGCAGGATCACTTGAGGCTAGGAATTTGAGGCTACAGTGAACTATGATTGCACCACTGCACTCCAGCCTGGGCAACAGAGCAAGACCTCATCTCAAAACCAAAGCAAAAACAACGGGCAGACCAAGGCTGGATGCAGATCTGACCCCCCAAGTAGAGGGAAGGATAAGGAGGGAAGCTTGGATAGAAGTGTCCTCTAGTGCCATATAGTCTAGGGAAGAGTCAGCACGTATGTTGGGGAGTCCTTGAACTGATGTCACCTATCGGGGAGTCTGCTATCTCCCAGGAACAGCCTGCCACACTCAGTCAGTGGCTGGGGACAGCTCTGGGGAGGCGGCTGGTACAAATGCAGAGGTCAGTTATGGTCACTTCCTCTCCTTGTATTTCTGGGTCTCACAGCTGCCTCCCCTGTGTCTCTGTGTACTCATAAGTATCATGGGCTTATTTTCTTTTGTGGTAATTTGTATATATTCAAAGCCAGTTAGTAGACATCTGACACATAGTAAATGCTCACACATTGTTCGTTAAACAAAAGAATGCACACTGGTCTCAATGTGTCTCTGAAATGTTTCATTTAAGAGTAGAGAGAGGTAATGTTTTTACTTTTTTTAAAAGAGTAATGAGCTTTTGCTCATCTGATAGTTTTGTTTTCTCCCCCGAAGCATATGCTACCTTATATCCTAAGGGTTTTTCATTTTCCTCTGACTGCTGAAGAAGAATGCTGTTTAGCAAATGGAACACATTCTTTTTTTTTTTTTTTTCCTCATTGTTAGGGGATCATTGAGGGTTCAAAGAACCAGGTTACACTGCTTGCATTTGTTGGGTAAAGTCCCTCTTATAATCGTGTCCCAACCCCAAGAAGTGTGTCACACCCTGTGACTCCCCCACCCCCTCCCTCCTTCCCTCTCTCTGGTTCCCCAATTCCCCCACCCCCCACCATGTACTAGCATCAGTGGTCCTCATGTCAGTATTGAGGACATTGGATTCTTGCTTCTCCATTCTTGTGATGCTTTACTAAGAAGAATGTGTTTCATCTCCATCCAGGTTGATACCAAAGTCACCATCTTTTTCAGAGCACATTCTTGTTTTTTATTGATTTCAACAAATATTTATTGAGTGCCTATTATGTGCTAGATATTGTTCCAGGTACTTGGGACACATAAGAGAACAAAACAAAGAACCCTGCCCTCATGGAGCTTACAGTCTAGCATTTATTGCCACTTCACCTGCAGATGGTCTGTGACCAGCGGTAAGTCACCATATCTCTGTCTCAGCTGCCCAACAGGGGGACAGCAGGCCTGGCTTAAGACATGAATAACATGCCTGGTGTACTGTAGATGCCAAATTGGACAGCCACCGCCCAGATAGAGAACAGGGCTGGAAGTTGATTTTTAATAACAGAATATAATAGGAAGAGGGCAGAGACAGTTGAGCTGAGTAACCTGGTGTGCTGTGGTGGTTGCAGGCTGGCTATACAAATTGTTGCTGCTGCTGTTGCTTCTTGGTGGCTGCCTTATTGGCGAGGTCCTTGGCCTTCTCCAAGCCTTCTCCGTGGCTGCCAGTGCTGTCTCCTTTGCCTTCTCTTAGGCTTCTTTGGCTGTCTCAACAAGTGTCTGGGAAGGGGCCTTACCCTGTAGCTTGGCCAAGATGGATTCAAAACCTTTCATAGTTTTGGTCACATTGCTTTTGAACCGGGCAAGACCAGATTCCTGGACAGCCCTGGAGACACCAAATGAGCTAGAGGAGACCCAGGCTTCTCAGTCCAGCCACTGTTGTCAGAGTTCACATAGTACACATGTCGTTCCTCCACCACCATCAGCCCAGCGTGGTTGATGTTCCAGGTGAAGGTGGCCATAATCTGATTCTGTGGGTCCACAATAGAGTCCTCCAGGATGTACACTGAGGGAACCACACTGGCAGGAAACAGTCCCTCAGCCCAGTGGGGCATCCTGTTGGTCTTGGTCAGGAGTCGCCGTGACAGGAGCTTCTGGGCAGGGGTCACCTCCCGATGTACTATGTCTTCCGTCAAGACATGTTTGCTGGGCAGAGCCTGTGGCTCAAAGGAGTAGGGTGCCAGCCCCATATGCCAGAGGTGGCGGGTTCAAACCCAGCCCTGGCCAAAAACTTCCAAAAAAAAAAAAAAAAGACATGTTTGCTATAAGGATTCGGGTACCGCTGCCAAAAGGCAGAGAACACTTGGTCCCACGAACTCCGGAGCATGCTCTGGCCCAGGGAATACTTCACCATGTCCCGGCTGGGCGGGCTCAGCACCCGCAAAGCATTAGGGGCACAGAGCCCAGGGTGGGGCTTATGGTGGCCGCCCGGGTTCGGCGCATGCCCACTCTCAGGCTAGCAGCTCAGTGACCACCACTGGACCGCACCCCAGCCGCCACGAGTTGTCTGAGTCCCTCGAAGCACATTCCAACTAGCTGTCTTAGTCAGACATTCGGAGGAATTTCTCACCTTCTGTTTGTATAACCACTAGGATCATCACCCACATTTTGTCCAACCAGGGGTTTGCATCCCGGCCTGTGGGACTCCTCCAGCTCGGGCAGACTGCCTCTCTCCCCTGCCCACCTCAGAGAGCTGGTGGCTGTATCAAACGGGAGTAGGTATGTGAAGCATCTTGCCCATGGAAAACTCCCATAAAGGATTTTATTATTAGAAAGAATAAGGTAGCCCCATGTTGACTTTGAACCCAGAGCCATGCTGAGAATCTGGAGCCCCGAGGTAGCACGCCATATCCCTCAGAAAAGTTGATGAGGAGGGCATTGTGTTTTGTGTCCCTCCCTGCCAAATTCATGTCGAAGTCCTAACCCCAGTAACCTTCTTGGGAACTAGAATTGTTCCAGATGTAATAGTTAACTTACATAAGGAGACAGTAGAGTAGGGTGGCCCTGACTCCAATATGACTGGTGTGCTTATGAAGGGGAAGTTTGGACACAGCTGTGCACATGGGCATATGAGGGCAGGGAGGGCGGCGATGCTTCTATAAGTCAGCAAATGCCACCGCTTGCCAGCACGCTGCCAGCAGCTGGGGGGGTGGGGTGGGGAAAGGAACAGATTCTTCATCACAGCTCTCAAGCCTATCAAAACTTTGAATCAATTTCTGTTGTTTAAGGCAGGCACTCGGGGTGCAGTACAGTCATGCACCCTTAACAACAAGGATATGTTGTGAGAAATGCGTCAGGAGGTGGTTCGTTTCTTGTGCAGACATCACGGGGTGCCCTTCTGCAAACCTCAGTGACACAGCCTGCGGCACACCTAGGCTGGATGGCATAGCCTTCCGCTCATAGGCTACAAACCTGCACAGATGTGACTGCACTGAATACTGTAGCCAGTTGTAACGTGATGGTAAATAGCTGTGGACTGAAACATAGGAAAGATGTAGTAAAAAAAGTACAATGGGCTCGGGGCCTGTGGCTCAAGTGGCTAAGGCGCCAGCCACATACACCTGAGCTGGTGGGTTCAAATCCAACCCAGGCCCACCAAACAACAATGACGGCTGCAACCAAAAAACAGCCGGGCATTATGGTGGGCGCCTGTAGTCCCAACTACTTGGGAGGCAGAGGCAGGAGAATCGCTTGAGCCTAGGAGCTGGAGGTTGCTGTGAGCTGTGACACCACAGCACTCTACCCAGGGCACAGCCTGAGTCTCTGTCTCAAAAAAAAAGTACAATGTCATGGTATCATGAGACTACCACCATATACGTGGACCATGATGGGAAACGTTTTACGCAGCATACATCAGTGTTTTGTTGCAATGGATATAAAACTAGTATGGAAGGAGAAGAAACCAGGTTGGCATAATAATCACCAAGGATATTTACTTTTTAAGGCACTCTCCCCAATTATAGGATTACCTTACAGAAAATAATGTTATTTAAAAAAATAGTTGCCTATCAGGAGACTATTCTGATGTGGCAATACACAAATGTTTTCAAACAGCTGGTACCTTGTAAAAAGAGGCTCCTGTAAACAGGATATTCCTGTTGGCATGGGACTGCGTGTTTGCTCTAAAAAAACAGTGCCCTGTTTCTGCAACAGTCAACCGATACAAACAAGGAAATACGGCTCAAGAAATTAGAAATTGCAATCATCACAGAAAATCCCCTGGACATGAAATGTAGACAAGGGCCGCTGAAGAGTGACAAAAGGTGTCTCGCCAACATAGACGCTTGCCCTTTGCAATGTTTGACATTTTCCTGGACAAGTCACAGTCAGAGTATATTTAAAAGAACAAAGCTGAGAATGTCAAATCGGGAAGGGAGCTTAGAGATCATCTAATTCATCCACCTGGATTTCACTTGTTGAAAACACTGGGGCCTAGAGAGGGGAAGGGGCTTGCCCAAGGTCACACAGCAGCAGGTGGCTGCTGGGAGTCCTGCACCCAGCTCTTCTGATTCTGAGTCAGTGCATCCTTCTTTTCCTATCCTTTCTTCTTTCCTGGGATTTTTGCAGGCCTGGCTTTCTTGTCTCTCCCGCTGGCCTGTGAGTGCCTGGGAACTATTCAAAGTTATGTCAGGGGACCTGATGGGCAGGATGACAGCCTTACCCTGTGGACTAGAACCCGATTTGTTACCTTATGGGGAGAACTGAATGCCTGGCAGAGTCTTTTTTGTCCTCATGAATATTTCCAAAGAGACCCTGCTACCTTCAGTGACAAGTGGGACAGGGGGGCATTGGTGGGGTGGCGGGGGGGCAACTTCCTAACAGCATCCAGCACGCATGACACAGACATGCTGAGCACTCACACCTACCCTAGATGTGCACACCCTGAACACTCACCCACACAACACACAACACACATGCGTGCGGACAGCACACACAGCCACAACACCCTCGAGAGAATGGGGCCACCTCCCTAAGAATCCAAACTATGGGAAACGTGGCATAGCAAAGAGGATGGGCTTCCCCTCTGGGTTTGACTCTGGCTCTGTCCTAACCTTGGCAGGGTTCCTGAACTTCTCTGAGCTTCAGCGTCAGCATCTAATTATGGGCTGTTAGGACTATGCTGTGGTGATGCACTGGGTCCTGGGCTCACTACTTACTGCCTGCTGACTGGTGGTCCTTGCTGCTTTTATAGGAACCGCTGCTTGTCAGGGCTACTGACTTCTCCCTACTATTGGGACTTTGGGTGGCAAGATCCAGTCTAGAGGGACCTGACAGGCTAGCCGTGACAGCCTCCTACCTGGACTCCCACCCTCTCTTGCTCAGCCCCACCTGCCTGCCAAAAGGATCTTGCCAAACTGCCTATCTGTTAATGCCCTTCCCTTTATAAGAACCCGCTCTGGCCGCTCTTCATCTCGGGGATAGAATCCAGATTCCTCAGCTTGGTCTTCAGCATCTGGCAGCAGGCAGCCCCCTCCTCCCGCCCCCCAACCCCGAGCCTCACAGATTTGCTCGTTGCTCTCTGAACACCTGTTGCTTTCCCATTCCTCCATGTCTTTGCCTGTACTTCCCCCACCTCCCTTCCTCCTCTTCTTGAACTGGCTCGGGGTTCCCCAAGTGCAGGCCCTTGACCAGAGCAGCAGCATCACCAGGGAGCTTGTCAGAAACTTACAAAATCTTAGGCACCACCCTAGACCTACTCGATCAGAAACACGGGCCTGGGAAGCAGACATCTTTGTCTGAACAAACCCTCTAAGTGATTCTGATGAGAAACACTTACCAGTGACAGTGCTGTCAACCACACTCAGGTGTTGCTCTCACGTGACACCCTCCCAACTCCCAGCTCCTATTTGCAGAGGGAATGCTCCCTTCCCCAAAGGTCCTCCACGTGTTCATGAACTCTGAGCACATCTCATGGTGCTTATCACACCCTGTGGTTGTCCTTGTGGTATCTTTACACTTAGATTCCCACCAGCCGCAAGGGAGGGGGGCGTCGTCAAACCTGTGTCTGCCCCAGTGCCCGGCATAGGACATGAAATATGTATGATGAATGTGCTGATGAATATAAGTGTCTTGAAATTTTGTAGGCCTTTGATTTGTACAAGTTTATAAAACTCATCAAACTTTGTAACCCTGGACCAAGTTCAGGAATGTGGGCAGACAAGGCCTCTGGGAGAGTTTATTCATGAACTTTGTCTCTCTACTTTTTCCACATGGAATCCATATCCTCCCCTCCCCCCAACTCCTAAATGCCTAGAAATTCCTTGAAATTGTGTGATTTTTACTTTTGGGCTCTTGCATTCTATTACCTAACATATCTATGCCAATTTTTTAATTTTAATGTTTAATTGTAGTAAAATATACAGAATGTAAAATGTACCATTGTGTTTTAAGTTCACTAGTTTAAAATAGTTTCACTCTGTGCCCTTTTTTTTTTTTTTTTTTTTTTTGAGACAGAGCCTCAAGGTGTTGCCCTGGGTAGAGTGCTGTGGCATCACAGCTCACAGCATCCAAACCCTGGGCTTAAACGATTCTCTTGCCTCAGTTTTCCAAGTAGCTGGGACTACTCATGCCCACTACAATGCCCGGCTATTTTTTGTTTGTTTGTTTGTTTGGTTATAGTTATTATTGTTGTTTGGCAGGCCCAGGCAGGATTCGAACCCACCAGCTCTGGTGTCTGTGGCTGGTGCCTTAGCTGCATGAGTAACAGGCCCCAAGCCAGATTTGTTACATTTACCCAAACAGGACTATTTAATTTCCAGAGTCTAGTTCAAGTGTCCTCAAACTACAGCCTGTGGGCCACATGCAGCCCACCTAGGACATTTATCTGGCTCACCTGGTGTTTTTGCTGCCACTGCCTGTCCTGCTTAGCAGCCGACTTGTC
>NW_003852409.1:11266778-11273505 GCF_000181295.1 Otolemur garnettii | reverse complement strand
AACTCCAGCTCAAGCGATTCTCCTGCCTTTGCCTCCCAGGTAGCTGGGACTACAGGCACCTGCCACAATGCCTGGCTATTTTTTGGTTGCAGGTGTCACTGTTTGGTGGGCCTGGGCTGGATTCGAACCCACAAGCTCAGGTATATGTGGCTGGTGCCTTAGCCACTTGAGCCACAGGCACCAAGCCTCTGTGTCTATTTTTATAGAAAAAAAATAATGACTTAAATTACCCCCAAAACAAGTAAAATGGCAATCCAAAAATATCTGCCACATCCATACTGAGATTTGGAATTCTCCAAGAGATATGTATGCCCATCTTTGAGAATAATAGTTACAGCTCAAGTTTATTGAACGCTCATCACTGGGTTCCAGGGACTTAAGTGCTTTAAAACATTTTGTTTAATATTAACATCAACTCTAGGAGGTAGGTATGATTACCAGTAATATCTCCATATTACAGAAAGAAGAAATTCACACTTAGAGGTAGAGTCACTTGCTTGTGAGCTGCAGATGTCTGGACTCCAACCCTAACGCCACCGTGCTGAGGCATCTGGCACTGCCTAGGGCCCAGGTCCCAGCACTCTGGAGATACCAACATGTCTCAAAGGTACAGCAGCCCCTTTTGCCTTCTGGATTCATTTCTAGCTAATTGGCCTTTGCATCTGTGGCCTATTAATGACCTGTGCAACCTTCTTTCCAATTGGGCCGTTGCGTTGTTATCAAGCTCAGCCTCGGTTCTGCTTCATGGAATCACAGTCCCTCACTGCTGCTAGACCAGGGTTGGAGTCCTCAACTTGCCATTTGTCTCCTCTGAGGCCTGGCATGTGTTGCTTCCCTTGCTGAGCTCAGCTATCTCGTAAAGTGGGACGAACACAGGCTCCCAATCCCTTACTTAAAGCCCTGCAGGCCAGATGTGTCTCAGAATTCAGGATGATTCAGATTTTAGAAAGGTTACAAGTGCATATAATATGTATTACATAATACCCCATTGGAGTATGGGGTGGTGCCCCAAATATCAAACACATTACTATTTTCTTCAGCAAAAGTATTAATATTTAAGATGGGCTACAGACTGGGTTTTTTCTGGTATTGGTTTTGGGTGGGGTTTTTTGTTGTTGTTGTTGTTTTGTTTTGTTTTTTTTGACAGTCTTACTCTATTTTGCCCCGGCAAGAGTGCCCTGGTAGCAGCCTCGCTCACAGCAACCTCACACTCCTGGGCTTAAGCTATCCTCCTACTTCAGCCTCTCAAATAGCTGGGACTAGGCCCACACCACTACGCCCAGCTAAGTTTTCTATTTATAGTAGAGATAGCGCTCTTGTTCTTGCTCAGGCTGGTCTCAAACTCCTGAGCTCAAGGGATCCTCCCAGCTCAGCCTTCCAGAGTGCTAAGATGAGCCACCGTGCCCATCCTGGGCTTAATGTTACTTTAAATTGGGTTTTACTATCAAATGAGTCAGAAAGGTGTGTTGATTTTTTTTCCAGGTTTTCAGGAATTTGGAATTGCAGACACGATGGATTTGTACCTGCCTCAGAGGGCTACTCAAGGACTAAAACACCCAGAGGATATGGAAGTATTTTTTAGTGGAGGCCGGGCCCGCTGGAGGGACAGACAGCACTAATAAGGGCTGGCTCTTCTCTTCCTCCTCTCCTTTCCAAGTCCTACACTTTTCTCAGGGCCTTTCCAGACTGTCTTCTTTGACGGTCCTGTTTATGATCCACCTCCTCAGCGTGCTCTTCCCAGACTGGACTCTCTTTCTTTACATCCTACTAACTGGCGTCTCTCCAGAGACATACAGTCATTCGATCTCATCAGGCAGCTTTGGAAACGTCAGCTTTTGTGCTCCTTGGTGAGCCGGCTGTGCCATATTATTAGGGCTATTTGAGGTAAGCTCTTCCTCAAGCTGGGTGCTTTCTTGCAAAAGCATGGGCACACACAACCCAGGGACAGTTTTTCTGGAAAGGTGAGTATAACCACCTCTCTACAAGAAAGTCCACCCAAAGCAGCCCTCTCTTGCTGACAAGTGGCTGAGAGAGGAGGGTGAACCAACAGGCGATGAACCACCTGGGCCAATCCTTTAGTCCTGTAGGGATCAGGCAACTCTAGGTCCCTCCAGGGTCTACCTGGTAGTCCCAGCATTACCACTTCCACTGGAAAGCACAGAAGTGTGGAGAAGGCAGAGCCTAGGCGTCCACTGTGCACCTATGTCAGCGTGTAGAGTATTGTTATTGTGATGATATTGCACCATGGAATGGGAAAGGCCCTTCCCTGATCTAAGCCATTATTATGTGGGTCCTATTCTGGCCACAGGCACCGTGTGGGTAGTAGTCAGGCCTCTGCTGTTATTTCAGCCTCAGGGGTGAAAACATCCGAACAGTGGAATCTTTTTTGTTCCTGGCTCCAGTCTCAGAAGGCACAGACTTTGGATTCACCGTGGTCTCCACCTATCCCCACATCAAGCAGAAGGGCCTCCCGAGGCCCATCTACCTTGCTCCTTGCTTTATCTCCAGCCGGCTCAGAGGGCCCCCTCGGTGCTATCGTAGCAGTGCTCTGAGGCCTAGAGCATTAGGGAACCTAGGAGGCCTCTGGGGCACAGTCCTGCTGGCTTCAGGGTCAGGCTGGTGGCAAGACCACCGTGGCGGGAGGAGGATCCACACAGGGAAGAGCACTGAGAGTTTATCTGCTGGTGCCCCCCGTGGCGCCAGCGGGGACTGCAGGAGGCCCTCCTAGGTTGCTGAGATGGTTGATTTCACCAGCTTGGATGAAGCCGGAGCAGGCCTTCACGGAAGAATGCAGACCTGTCTGCACCCGAAAGCCAAAACCGTGTCCAAGGGGAGGCGCCAGGCTGCTGGCATCTGGAATTGGACCTGACAGAGTGGGTGCGGGAGGCGGCTCCAGGCCCAGCGCAGCAACACTGCTTTCCCACGTGGGCAGGTGCTGGTTTCCTCTGAGCCAGGCTCCAGAGGGGGGCGGGCAAGACGGGCCCCTAGGGGAGGAAAGTTGGGGGTACTAGGAAGCCCCTGCTCCAAAGAGCCCAAGCGGTGCTTTCCCAGGCAGTCCAAGAACTAGCCTTGAGATACTCCAAGTCATTAGAACCCTTTCCTTCTGCTCCTGGCTTACTACTCCCACCTTACCCTCCCATCACATCCACCCTTGGCCACCAACACTAGCCACTAGCCACATGTGGCTATCAAGGCTTGAAATGTGCTCCTAATCCACAGCAGATTTTTGAAGCTGTAGTCTGAGAAAAAGGTAAATATCTTATGAAGAATTATTTTTGTCTTTGGGGTTAATAAAATATATACAAATTAATCTCACCAGTCTTTCTTTTGTGTATGTGCTGCTAGAGCATTTGAAATGACTCGTGCGGCTCCCACGGTGTTTCTGCTGGACAGCACTATTTCAGACAGTCCCCAGGCTGTCTGCCTGCCACAGGGCCTTTGTATTTGACTCCCTCTCTGCCTAGAATGCTTTTCTTTCAGTGTGACTTCCTTCTTTCTTGTCATTCAGACTCAACTCAAATTTCTCATACCTGACTACTTACTAAACAGTTTCTAGCCCCCTTTGGTCATGTTCTCCAATTTTATTCAGAGACGGCACTGTGTGATATTTGCTGTCTCTCCCCGCCCCCTACTGGCCTCACTTCTCTTCCAGCGTGGGATGGCAGCACCTTGAGCACAGAGGCCTTCCCGGTGCCCACAGTAAATATTTGTTGAATGGATGTTGAAAGGCTCTTCCAAGGAGGTGACTCCTTCAAGTGCCTTTGCTTGTGACCAAAATTCTAGTCTGTGCGCCTTAAATGAACGTTCTCATGGATCCTTTGTTTTGCCTTTTCTGCTTACTTTTCCTGGGAAATGGAAAAGCAAATGTGACACATGCCTCGCTCTAAGTCTTTCTATTGTTATTGTTGGTTTGCAACCGAGCTGGAAGATTAAGGGTTTGGCTTCAGATACAAGGAGTCTAGTCTTGCCTCTGCCCACCAGTTCTGTGAACATGGATAGGAGACTGTCCCTCTTGGAGCCCCAATGCTTTGATCTCTAAGGCCCTCCCTCTCAAATGTGAGGATTTGAGTCTGGGGATTTAGGACCCTGCTAGGAGCAATTCACCCTATTTTGCACTCCAAAGCCATTTAGCTGGCATGGCAAAGCCTCCATTAATCAGCTAGCCAGAGTGCTTGGGGCAAGAAGTGTCCTGGTTAATTTAATCTCCTGGCTAAGGATCAACTAACTAGAACATCCTTGTTGAAAATATGAATAGTATATGAATTCATTTTCCAGCTTGAGAAAGTCACTTCATTGAACAAAATCCCATGTTCTTAGAAAGTATTCTAAGCTGGCATTGTTATTTCCCTCTCCACACTGGGGCTGAGTCAGAGTGACCCTTTGAGGGGTTCTGGGGTGTTAAGCACAGTTGTATGGCTCTAGGTAAGACTTGGCTTCAACCCCCAGCATATCTGTTTTCTTGTGTGGGAAATAGGGTGATAGTACCCAGCTTCAGGGAAGTTATGAGAATGAAAGGAGATAACATACAAAGTGCTTAGCGCAGGGCTGGGCAGGTAGCAAGTGCTCAGTACTTAGTGTTGTTTGCAATGTCTCTGACCACTGTTATGGGCCTGGGCCTGGGCCAGGCAGGAGGGCAAGGGCTGGTCGGAGCTGGTTTCCAGTCCTGGCCTGTCTCTAACATGCTCTGGGGACCTGGGTGAGCTTCACCACTCTCTGGCCTTAGTCTGTTCTTAGTTAAGATGTGGTGGTCTGGCTAGTCTCCAATTTTCATGCAGGTTCTGGAAGCTGCCAGGTTTGGGTGCTCTTGAATCTTTTTTTCTGGCTCTGGAGGGTCAGCCCCCTTTTTTCCTGGTTGGGCTAGCCCCTTCCAAGAACCTCCCCAGATGCTGGCTTCCAGCCCAGCTAAACTACTGTCAACCCTTTGCTGAAGCCGTGCAGTGAGCCCCTACTGGGGAAAAGCAGTCCTGTGATGCCCTCTGGAGGAAGCAGGGTTTCCCTTCCTCTGCCATTAGGAGTGCAGCCTTGAGGTCTGGGCTCCAGGGATTGGCCCAGGCCAGGGCTAGAGAAGCAAGAAAAAGCATTTAGCCTGCAAATGTGTTCCTACTGTGAGCAGAAGTACACTATTTTTTTAGTCTTGGGTCTCAGGTTTAACACAGGTGTTCTCCCTGGGCTACCTGTCTCCATACTTCTCCTACCTATGCCTTCCTAGGCCATGCAACCTCAGGCCCTGCTTAAAACTCTCCAAGGCTTTTCATGCCAACTCCCATTGGAACACCCAATCTAAGGCCCTCTGGGATGGTAACTCACAGGCCCTTCCATTTCCCACTGTGGCCCACTTGCTGGGACTGATCTGTTAATTAGGCATTGTAGGTGTAGCTACAAAAAATGAGTTTCCAGCGTCTTTCTTTCTATATATGTGTGTATTCTCGAAAAACTATAAAACAAGAAGGCTATGTCATTAATATGTAATCAAACATCTACAAAATGTATTAATTAATATGTAATTAAACATCTACAAAATGTAACATTATATCAACTGTCTTTATAACTGGCCTCAACTATTAGGTAGCTATATATAACTCATACTTAATATTCAATGTGTGTAAATATGCACGGTGTGGTGCAGGGGTAAGGCCAAAGAAAATGACGGTGTCTGGGGCCTGTAAGGTCTAAAGTCACTTCTGCCCTTCACAGCCTCTGCTCTAGCCATCCTGGAATGCTGTCTACTCCTCCCATGGGCTCCACTTTCTCTAGTTTCCAGGCTTTTGTACCTGCAACTCCTCTGCTCTGAAGGTCCTCTCTTCCCTCCCAACTCCTCATGTTTTTTACCTTAGTTGGCTGAGTCTTATGAATCTCTCAAGAGACACATCAGAGGTACTTTCTCTGAGAAGGCCTCTCTGTTGCCCAGTAGGGATCCCTGCTGCTCCCTTTTGCTCACGTCTGCAAGGAAGAAAGCATGGCAAGACCTCCGAGCTTGAGGGCTGAGCAAGATGGCAGACCAGAAAGATCGTTCAGCTGAGCTCTCCTAGAACAACTGGGGAAAAAGAGAGAACCCAGCCATACCTGGCACAGGGACCTTACCCAGAGTCATAGCTCAGGGAGCACAGTGAGGTGAACTGGATACAGTGCAAGATCTGGAGCAGTGGAAATCTAACAAATTAGGCAAGTGATTGCTACCTGCTGGGATTGGCTGGCCCCCCATGGAGGTCTGGGATGGGAGGAAGCCTTTCTGGAGTTTTCAATTGTTGGGGGAAGCTGTGCATTGAGTGGAAAGCTTGGAAGAATGGGAGGAATAGAATAGTATACAGCAACCAGATTTGAATACCAGTTGAAGTGGATTCACCATATGTTTGGTCATTGGTGAGGCAGCCATACCTCATACCATGGTGAGAAAGTTTCAGCAGCCAAGGGGGTTGCCATTGTAGGAAGGTCAGTGAGAAGGTCTTAGCTGGGACCTAAAGCATAATCATCTTAATTCTGCCAGCCAGGATCAGAACTCCACTCCTGGGAGAGACTGAGAAACCCCTGCACCCCCCAGGAACTAGAGTCAGGGGACACTGTGAGATCTGCCCTTGAAGGATTCTTGTGAACTTCAAGATCCCAACCCAGCAGGGTCTGACTGCTGATGAAACAATCAGGCAATTACCAACGGCAACTAAGTTAGGAATAAGGACTATAGAAATTGTTGGCTGTGTTCTCTGTCTCATAAAAAACCCACAGTGCCACC
>NW_003852409.1:11262064-11265835 GCF_000181295.1 Otolemur garnettii | reverse complement strand
GGGTGCCTGTGGTCTCAGCTACTTGGGAGGCTGAGACAGGAGACTTGCTTGAGCCCAGGAGTTGGAGGTTGCTGTGAGCTGTGATGCCCTGGCACTCTACCTGGGGGGACAGCTTGAGGCTCTGTCTCAAAATAAAATAAAATAAAATAGGTTAGACCATGGAGAAGAAAGAACCTCAGAGATAGAGGATAAAGGTTTCAAGTTAACCCAGGTAGTTGAAGAGGCAGAAAAGAAGAGAGAGAGCAGAACAAGCGCTTAGAGAACTATGAGACTCCATGAAGCATTCAAACATGTGAATAATAGAGATGATTCCTAAAGGGGAAGAAGATTGTCTCAAAGGAATGATAGCCCTACTGGAGATTATCATAAATGAAAACTTCCCAAGTTTTACTAAAGACCCTGACACACTCCTTTCAGGTGGATATCAAACCCTAGGTCATCTCAACTCAAACAGAGCTTTCCAAGACACAATTGTAAGGAAAATGTCCAAAGTCAAGATGAAAGAAAAAGCAAGCAGCCAGGAGTGTGAATAAGCACCAACTGCCTTACAGAGGCAGAGCCTTTAGGATGACAGCAGACTTTTCTTTTTCTTTTTCTTTCTTTCTTTTCTTTTCTTTTTTTTTCTTTTTTTGAGAAAGACTTTTACTATCTTGCCCTTGGTAGAGTGCCATGGTGTTACAGCTCACAGCAACCTCAAACTCTTAGGCTTAAGTGATTCTCTTGCCTTAGCCCCCCAAGTAGCGGGAATATAGGCACCCATCACAATGCCTAGCTATTTTTTATTGCAGCTGTCATTGTTATTTAGCTGGACTAGGCTGGGTTTGAATGCACCAGCCTCAATGTATGTGGCTGGTGCTGTAACTGCTATGCTACAGGCACTGAGCCAACAGCAGACTTTTCAACTGAAACTTTCCAAGCCAGGGGAACATGGTCATTCACCTTCAACTAATTCTTTCTTTCTTTCTTTCTCTCTCTCTCTCTCTCTCTCTTCTTTCTTTCTTTCTTTCTTTCTTTCTTTGTTTCTTTCTTTTCTTGACAGAGCCTCAAGCTGTTGCCCTGGGTAGAGTACCATGGCATCACAGCTCACAGCAACCTCCAACCCTTGGGTGTAAGCAATTCTTCTGTCTCCACCTCCCAAGTAGCTGGGACTACAGGTGCCCTCCACAATGCCTGGCTATTTTTTGGTTGCAGCTGTCATTGTTGTTTGGCGGGCCTGGGCTGGATTTGAACCCACCAGTTCAGGTATATGTGGCTGATGCCTTAGCCACTTGGGTCACAGGCACCGAGCCCACCTTCAACATTCTTAAACAAAACAATTTTGAGCCCAGAATTCTGTGTCCTGCTAAACTAAGCTTCAAAACTGATGGATAAATTTGGTGGATAATCAAACACTGAGGAAATTCACCACAACAAGACAAACTCTATGGGAAATACTTAGACCTGTCCTCAACACTGACCATCACAATAGACCATCAGCAAAGTAAACACTCAGAAGCTAAAGATCAAAACTTAGCTTCCACAGTAGCACAAAGGATAAAACTACACAATGGACTTTCACAAAATAAGATGAATAGAACTCCACCACACATAATAATTCTCTCAATAAATGTCAATGGACTGAATTCACCACTGAAGAGACACAGGCTGACTGAATGAATAATAATTAAAAAAAAAAGCACAAGCCATCCATATGCTGTCTCTAGGAGACACACCTAACATTGAAGGAAAAATTAAGACTCAGGGTTAAGGGATGGAAAACGGTATTTCAAGCAAATGGAAATCAGAAGAAAGGAGGGGTTGCAATCTTATTTTCAGATACAAGAAGATTTAAAGCAACTAAAGTTAAGAAAGACAAAGATAGACACTTTATACTGGTCAAAGGAACAATATAACATGAAGACACTTCAATTTTAAATATTTATGCACCCAGCTTAAATGCTCCCAGATTTATGAAACAGACTTTGATGGGTCTGAGCAATATGATATCCCATAACACCATAATAGCCAGGATTTTAACACCCCTCTGACAGAACTGGACATATCCTCTAAACAGAAAGTAAACAAAGATACAGAGGACTTAAATTTGACCTTAGAACAAACGGGATTAATATACCTATACTGAACATACCATCCCAAGAATATGGGATGGTATGAGAATATACATACCATCCCATCCCATGCTAAAGAATATACACTTTTCTCAACAGCCCATGGTATGTACTCCAAAATAGACCACATCCTAGGGTACATATCAAACCTCAGAAAAATTAAAAGAACAGAAAGTATAACTTGTGTCTTCTCAGACCACAGGCAATAAAGGTGGACTCAACTGCAACAAAAACATTCATCCCCACACAAAGACATAGAAATAAAACAACCCTATGCTGCATGATAGTTGAGTTCAGGAAGAGATAAAAAAGGAAATTGTTAAATTCTTCAAAATTAACAACAATGAAGACACAAGTTACCAAAACCTGTAGGATACAGAAAAAGCAGCCTTAAGAGGGAAATATATCACATTAGATGCCTACATTAAAAAAACAGAGAGTGCATCAATACACTCATAAACCATCTTATGGAATTGGAAAAAGAAGAACAATCTAATCCCAAACCCAGCAGAAGAAAAGAAATAATTAAAATTAAATCAGAGATTAATGAAATTGAAAACAAAAGAATCATTTGGAAAATTAATGAAATAAAAAGTTGGATTTTTGAAAAAAATAAATAAAATTGATAAACGTTTGGCCAGATTAAATAGAAACAGAAAAGTAAAATCTCTGATAACTGCAATGAGAAACAATAAAAGGGACATAACAAGAGATACTTCTGAGATACAAATGATCATCTCTGAGTACTACAAGAAACTCTATGCCAAGAAATTTGGCAATGTGGAGAAAATGGAACAATACCTGGAATCACATGCTCCCTATAGACTTACCCAAGAAGAAACAGATCTCTTGAACAGACTGATTTCAAGAACTGAGATCAAAGAAACAATAAAAAATCTCCCAACAAAAAAATACCCTGGTCCAGATGGCTTCACATTAGAATTCTATCAAACTTTCAAAGTAGAGCTTATACCTATACTGCAGAAATTATTCCAAAAAATTGAGAAGGAAAGAATCTTTCCACAACATGTTCTACAAAAACAAACATCAGCCTGATACCAAAATCTAGGAAAAGATCTAACTAAAAAGGAGAATTTGGACCAATTTCACTAATGAATATAGATTCAAAAATTCTCGATAAAATCCTAGTCAATAGATTATTGTTACACATTAAAAATATCATTCACCATGATCAAGTAGATTTCAAGTAGATTTCATCCCAGGGATGCAAGTCTGGTTTAACATACACAAGTCCATAAATGCAATTCACCATATCAACAGAAGCAAAAACATAGACTTTATGATCCTCTTAATAGATACAGAAAAAGCATTTGATAAAATTTAGCATCCTTTTCTAATTAGGACACTTAAGAGTATAGGCATAGGTGGCACATTTCTTAATCTGAATCAGAGCCATCTACAACAAACCCACAGCTAATATTATACTGAATAGAGTAAAACTGAAAGCTTTTCCATTTAGACATGGAACTAGACAAGGTTGTCCTCTATTGCCACTATTATTTAACATAGTGCTGGAAGTTATAGACAATACAATTGGGCAAGAGAAGGAAATGTAGGGCATCTAAATGGGGGCAGAGGAGGTCAAACTCTTGCTTTTTGCCAACAATATAATGTTATATTTAGAGAACCCCAAAGATTCAAC
>NW_003852409.1:11249061-11252603 GCF_000181295.1 Otolemur garnettii | reverse complement strand
TTTTAGACATAGCAGCTTCGGACCCAGAAAGGGTAATGAGATGAGTTTCATATTGGTAAATTAGTGGCAAAAACATAATTTTTCTTTAAGAAGGCAGGAGAGCAATTATGTGGTCCACTCAACATAAGGAGCACATGATCCATTCTGAGTCGTTGGCAAGAGTAGAGACAGGATAAAAATCTGGTCTCAAAGGTATCTTAATTTGGTCACTTCTAATGAAAAAAATAAAAGTTGTCCAAAGATATCTTAAAGCTGAAAACCTCAACAACAGCATGTTTTTGTTGTTTTCTTTTTTTTGGCTAACTCCTCCTGGGATCACCTTTCTGGTTTGGCTGGTACTTTGTACAGAGCAGTGAGGTTGTCTGTAGAGGAGTTTCTCCCTGGGCTCTGTTTGGTTCTCAGTAAGGCAGGCCCAGACCTTTTTCCCCTCTTCTAAGAAGAGGGCAATATGCATTAAGCTTAAAAGTCATCTTCCAAAAGTGAGAAAGGGATTAGACTGCTGCTTCAAGAGCTGGGGAAGTATTTGGAATGTTTTACAAATGGTTGCCACAACAACAAAAAAGGTAGTTACAAAATGTGTACATCACAACATGCTTTTAAAGACAATTTGCATTGTGCTGACATTCCCTTAAATGTTGTTCCCAAAGATGCTCAGCCTCTAGCCCAGCTGGAATTTCTGGGAAGAGACAGAGTCAGTTTGGTGAAAAAGACATGGCGGTGGGGTGGGCAGGGGATGAAGAGGGTGGTGAAAGGAGAAAGCAGCCTTCCAGTTAAAGATCAGCCCTCAGTTTAAAGGTCAGCTTCAGGCAGGCTGGCCTCAGGTGGAGTCAGGGTCAGAGGGAGAAGCAGCAGCAGGGTGGGACTGGGGTGCTCTACATCTCATTCAGGTCAAGCAGAGTCTGGTCCAGCATCCTTTGTGTACAGAGGTGCTCCTCTTTGGTACATTTCAGTTTATCTTCCAAATCATCAATTGTCTTTTCCAGCTTGGCTACCGATCTCTCAGCAAACTCAGCACGGGTCTCTGCCTCCTTGAGTTTATCAGTAAGAATCTTTATTTCTTCCTCATATTTGTCTTCTTTTTGAGAATACTTTTCTTCAGCAGCGCTCAGACACTTCAGGTTCTGGTCCATCAGTCTGATCTGCTCATCCATCTCTCGGCAACGGGACTCCGCCAGCTCAGCTCGTTCCTCTGTGCGTTCTAAGTCTCCTTCAATAATCACCAACTTACGAGCCACCTCTTCATATTTCCTATCTGCCTCTTCTGCAATATGTTTCGCTTCTTTGAGCTGGATTTCTTGGAGTTCCATCTTTTCTTCATCTTTTAAGGCCCGGTTTTCAATAACCTTCATACCTCTCTCACTCTCGTCAGCAGCTTTTTCCGCTTCCTCCAATTTTTGCAAGGCAGTGGCTAGGCGCTCTTGGGCACGATCCAGCTCCTCTTCAACCAGCTGGATCCTACGGTTCAAGGAGGCCACCTCAGCCTCGGCCTGCTCCCGGGCCCGCCTTTCTCCCTCCACTTCCCGCTGGAGGCGCTCGGCTCTCTCCTCTGCATCATCGGCCTGCTGCTGCAGAACTTGGATCTTGCGCTTCACCGCCTCAATGGTGGTGATCCCAGCCATGGTGTCTACACTGATCCCACTCGCGCCTCGGCTCCTGCCTCCCCCGCTCGGCGTTCCAGCCTCTCCTCCCACAAAGGCATTTCTATAAATTGTTGTAAGGAGTATAAATTGGTGCAACCTCCATAGAAGATAATATTTCCTAAAGGGAAGTGCCCATAGCTCAGTGGGTAGAGCACCAGCCACATACACCGAGGCTAGCAGGTTTGAACCCAGCCCAGGCCTGCTAAAACAACAATGACAATTGCAACAACAACAACAACAAAATAGCCAACCATTGTGGTGGGCACCTGTACTCCCAGGTACTTGGGAGGCTGAGGCAAGAGAACTGCTTAAGCCCAAGAGTTGGAGGTTGCTGTGAGCTGTGACACGACACCACTTTACCCAGGGTGACAGCTTGAGACTCTGTCTTAAAAAAAGAAACAAACAAACAAACAACAACAAAAAATATATATATATACACACACACATATATGTATACACACACACATACATATATATATACTAAAATTGAAAATGCATATACCCTTTAATGTAAAAATTCTACTCATAAGAATTTACACCATACATGTACCCCCAATATGTATAATATGTACTATATAATGTAAATGATGCTTATTAATTTTCTTTTTTTTTTTTGAGACAGAGCCTCAAGCTATTCCCCTGGGTAGAGTGCTGTGGCATCACAGCTCACAGCAACCTCCAACTCCTGGGTTCAAGCGAGTCTTCTGCCTCAGCCTCCCAAGTAGCTGGGACCACAGGCACCCGCCAAAACGCCCAGCTATTTTTTGGTTGTAGTGTCATTGTTGTTTGGCGGGCCGGGGGCTGGATTCGAACCCGCCACCTTAGGTGTATGTGGCTGGTGCCTTAGCCACTTGAGCCACAGGTGCCGAGCCTGCTTATTAATTTTCAAAAATATTTATTTATTTACTCTTTTTTTCCCTTTGTCTTAAGAGATAGGGTCTTACTCTTGCTCAGGCTGGTCTCAAACTCCTGAACTCAAGCAATCTACTCGTCCCAGCCTCCCAAAGTGCTAGGATTACAGGCATAAGAACCATGCCTAGCTTTAAAAATATATTTTAAAACTTTCACGTCATACAATTCATACTTTTAAAGTATATAGTAAGGTACAGTATATTCATGAGATGGTAGAACCATCACCACTATCTAATTTCAGAACATTTTTGTTGTTCCAAAAAGAAACCCTGTACCCATTAGCAGTCACTCCCCAGACTGTCTCCTGACACTGGCAAATACTAATCTACCTTCTGTCTCCATGAATTTGCCAGTTCTGGGCATTTCATATAAATGAAATCATATGATATGTGGCCTTTTGTGCTTGGGTTGTCTCACTTAACACAGTACCTTCAAGGTTCACCATGTTGCAGCAAGCCACAATACTTCATTCTTTTTTTGTACCTGAATAATATTCCATTCGATGGACATACCATATTTGCTTCATCCATTCATCAGCTGGTAGACATTTGGGTCATTTTTACTTTCTGATTAATATGAATAATGTTGCTATAAACATCTGTTTGAGTATCTGCTTTCAATTATCTTGAGTATATAGCTAGGAATAGAACTGTTGTGTCATATGGTAACTCTACATTTAAACTTTTTAAAAAATATTTCAGGTTGATACGAGGTTACAAATGTTTAGGTTCCATTGTTTTCATTTCTATGGTAAAGTTCAAGGTATGGTTGAACTCACATTGTGCACATTAGGGGAGATCCCATATTTGACCTTTTGAAAAACTGCCAACCTGTTTTCCCCAACAGCCACACCACTTAACATTCCTATCAGCGGTCTATGAGAGTTTCAGTTTTCCCACGTCCTCTCCAACACTTGTGGCTGTCCTTTTTTTGTTGTTTTTTGTTTTTTGTTTTGAGACAGAGCCTCAAGCTGTCACGCTGGGTAGAGTG
>NW_003852409.1:11231702-11248732 GCF_000181295.1 Otolemur garnettii | reverse complement strand
AGAGCTCATAGCAACCTCCAACTCCTGGGTTCAAGCGAGTCTTCTGCCTCAGCCTCCCAAGTAGCTGGGACCACAGGTGCCTGCCACAACACCCAGCTATTTTTTGGTTGCAGCCATCATTGTTGTTTGGCGGACCCGGGCTGGATTCGAACCCGCCACCTTATATGTATGAGGCTGGTGCCTTAGCCACTTGAGCCACAGGCGCCAAGCCATGATGTGATATCTTAATGTAATTTTGATTTGCATTTCCCTGATGACTAGATCACTAATGACATCAAACTCCCTTTTGTGTGATCACTGACTATTTATATATCTTGTTTGGAAAAAAATGTTTTGCCCATTTTTAAATTAGTTTATTTGTCCTTTAATTGTTGCCAATTGTTGTCCAAATCCTTTGCCCATTTTTAAATTAGTTTATTTGTCTTTTTTAATTGTTGAGTTGTAAGTGTTCTTAACATACTTTGGATAATAGACTCTTACAGGATATATGTTATACAAACACTTCCATTATATGTTGACTTTTTCTTTCTCTTTTCTTTCTTACGTCTTTCTTTTCTCTTCTCTTCCCTTCCCTTCCTTTCCCTTCCCTCTCTCTCTCTTTTTCTTTCTTTCTTTCAAGATGGGGTTTTATTCTGTCATCCAGGCTGGAATTCAGTGGCCTGATCATAGTTCACTATAACCTTAAACTCTTGCACTCAAGCAATTTGTCTACCTCAGCCTCCAAAATTGGTACAATTACAGGCACATATCACCAGGCCTGGCTAATTATTTTTTATTTTTTGTAGAACAGGGTCTTCCCATGTTGCCCAGGCTGACCTCAAACTCCTGTTCACAAGCAATTGTCCTCCCTCAACATCCCAAAGAACTAAGATGACAGGTGTGAGCCACCACCTTCTTTTCTTTTTTTGATAATCACTTTTGAAGCATAAAAGTTTTTAATTTGATGAAGCTTAATATATGTAACTTTTTGACTCCTTATGTTCTTAGTGTCATATTTAAGGAATTAGCACTTAATCCAAGTTCACAAGGAGTTATGCCCCTATTTTCTTCTAAGCATTTTTTTTTTTTTTTGAGACAGAACCTCAAGCTGTTGCCCTGGGTAGAGTGCTGTAGCATCACAGCTTACATCAACCTCCAACTCCTGGGCTCAAGCAATTCTCCTGCCTCCGCCTGCCAAGTAGCTGGGACTATAGGTACCCGCCACAACGCCCAGTTATTTTTTGGTTGCAGCCATCGCTGTTTGTTGGGCCTGGGCTGGTTTTGAACCTACCAGCTCAGTGTATGTGGCTGGCACCTTAGCCACTTGAGCCACACGTGCCGAGCCTAAGCATTTTTTATTATTAGTGTTTACATTACGTTTAGATCTCTGATCAATTTTGAGTTAATTTCATACAGATGGTGTGAGGTAGGGATCCAAATTAATTCTTTTGCTATTTATTTTTAATTTCTAGAATCAACCCACGGGAGGCTCAATTATAATTAAGCCTGAACCTGGAGAAAATGTGCCCATTTACTTTCTGAAAATACAAAAGTAAAAGTAAACCGTACAAAAGCAATTTATGTAAACAAAACATTTGTGCCCTGTGATATTCTGAAATTTTAAAAATTAAAAAGTGCCTCAGATCTTTGTTCCTAAGACCATTCTTTAATAAGATTAATCAGAACCCTTTGGAGAAATGTTTGATTATAAGGCAGGGACAGGAATATACCTGTAGCACCATAAAGTACAGAAATACTCAAACTACATCAAAAATGACTTTGATGGGAATATGTCAGAGGGACAAAAAGAGTGAACTGAGAGAGCTATCAGTGGCCAAAGCTGGAAAAATTTAAGTTACAAAATAAAATAATATTGAATTGTTTTTTTTTTCTTTTTTATTGAGTGGTAACTATGTACATTAATGCACTTCTGGGGTACAGTGTGGGGTTTTCACACACAATCCAAAACACTTCCATCAAACTGGTTAACATAGCCTTCATGTCATTTTCTGAGTTATTGTTTTAAAATGCTCACATTCTACTCTTAGAAAGATTCACTTGTACCCTTGTAAGATAAACCTCAGAAATGATCCCTCCAATCCCCCTCCCTCCACCCATTCCCCCCATCCCCTCTACCTCCCCCTCCCCATATTCTTAGGCTGTTGTTAGGTTATAGCTTTCATATAAAAAGTATAAATTAGTTTCATAATAGGGGTATGTACATTGGATACTTTTTCTTCCATTCTTGTGATACTTTGTTAAGAAGAACATTTTCCAGCTCCATCCATGTGAACATGAAGGACATAAAGGCTCCATCTTTCTTTATGGCTACATAGTATTCCATGGTGTACATATACCACAGTTTGTTGATCCATTGTAACTTAAAATAGAAAATAAATGTCTATGAGTCCAGACTAACATAAATAAATGACTGAATGATTCTACGAATGAAAGGGGGGAAACAAATATCTTAAGCTAAAGAATTCCCAATAAATTATGTAGCTACTTTACCCCCCAAACGGAGGCGCATAACCCCCTGTTCCTTAAGTGTGGGCTGTACGTAGTGACTTCCTTCCAAAGAGTACAGTACTGAAAGGAGGGCAAATACATGTGGATATAGATATCTAAAGGAATCAATGGCAGAGGAGTGAATACAAATTAAATCTTTTTATAGTGCAGAAAGCATAGGCTGAAGCTAGAGAGACCAGGGCTTTAATTCCCACTCTTTCCCTTGCTAACCATAATTCTAGACAGATCATTTCATGTCTAACTAGATACATCACTAATCACTACTCTCAACTCCACTATAATCTAAGCTCATTTTGTGAATTCATTTTATTGATGTATTATCAGTACCTAGAACAGTGCCTGGCAGAAAGAAAGTGCCTTATAAATGTGTTAAAAGAACTATTCTCTGAACCAGAGTCTCAGTTTCCTTATCTGTGAAATGAATATAGAAATGATACTTGCCTTGCATGGCTATTACCAGGACTGAATGAAATCTTATATGCAAAAACTACTGATCCCTGCAGCTTTTCATTACATATGGAGGAGCTAAAAAGGATAAGGAAACAGCTGGGCAGGTTGTTTTTTTTTTTTTTTAGAGACAGAATCTTACTTTGTCGTCCTCAGTAGAGTGCTATGGCTCACAGCAACCTGTAGCTCTTGGGCTTAGGCGATTCTCTTGCCTCAGCCTCCTGAGTAGCTGGGACTACAGGTACCTGCCACAACATCTGGCTATTTTTTTGTTGCAGATTGGCTGGGGCCAGGTTTGAACCTACCACCCTTGATATATGGGGCCAGTCAGTGCCCTACCCACTGAGCCACAGGCGCCACCCTGGGGCAGGTAGGTTCTTACAACTCCTAAGGTTATATTTACCTGGCAATCCCTTAGGATACAGTTTTTCTTTCTAGATTTTTTTCTTTTTTCTTTTCTTTTCTTTTTTTTTTTTTTTGAGACAGAGTCTCAAGCTGTTTTCCTGGGTAGAGTGCCGTGGCGTCACAGCTCACAGCAACCTCCAACTCTTGGGCTTAAGCAATTTTCTTGCCTCAGTCTCCCAAGTAGCTGGGACTACAGGTGCCCGCCAAAACACTGGCTATTTTTTGTTGTTGCTGCAGTTGTCATTGTTGTTTTAGCTGGCCCGGGCCGGGTTTGAACCTGCCAGCCTCCGTGTATGTGGCTGGCATCCTACCCACTGAGTTACAGGCACTGCCTCTTTCTAGATTTATTTTTCAGACACATCCAACTTACTTACCCATTATATTGGTTTTCTGTTGTTGTGTGACAAATAGGTGCAAATACAGCAGCTTAAAATGACACACATACTGTGTCATGGTTTTCCTGGATCAGGAATTCAGGCATAATGACTTAATCAAACTCTCTACTCAGGATCTCACAAGGCTAATTCAAGGTGTTGACTGAGTTGCATTCTTATCTGAAGGATAGGCTAGGGAAGGATTTACCTCTAAGCTCCTTCAAGATTTTCAAAGAATTCATTTCTTTGTGGCTATAGAATTCAATTTATGGCAGCTTGCTTCTTCAAAGACAGTAATGGAGGGGGAGAAGAAGAGAAGAGGCTCGGCGCCTGTGGCTCAAGCGGCTAAGGCGCCAGCCACATACACCTAAGGTGGCGGGTTCGAATCCCCAGCCTGGGCCTGCCAAACGACAATGATGGCTGCAACCAAAAAAAAAATGGCCGGGCATTGTGGCGGGTGCCTGTAGTCCCAGCTACTTGGGAGGCTGAGGCAGGAGACTCGCTTGAGCCCAGGAGTTGGAGGTTGCTGTGAGTGTGATGCCACGGCACTCTGCCCAGGGGGACAGCTTGAGGCTCCGTCTCAAAAAAAAAAAAGAAGAGAAGAGGAGAGAGAGGAGGAAAAGGGTGATGGGGGAAGGGGAGGGGAGGGGAGGGGAAGAGGAAGAGGGGTGAGGTGGGGAGAGAGAGACTCTGCTGCTAGGAGTCTCTGACTTCAGGAATGCCCAAGTCCTTTTTAAAGGGCTCATCTCTACAGGTCCGATACACCCAGAATTGATTAAATCATGTCAATTGATTAGGAACCTTAATAACATCTGCAAAATCCTGTCACCTTTACAATATAATAGTGGAAGCAGGTCACGTGTTTCACCCACACTCAAGGGCATAACACCAAAGGGAGAGAATCATGTGGGCCATTTTTGAATTACAGCTACACCCTTGGTATCAATGATAATTGTGGGCTTAGGTCTGAATTCATATACTTGCAAATTTACAACGTAATGTGTCAGTGAGAGCCAACTTGGGACCCTTGATTTTTAAATACTAGAGAACAGGTACTAAGTTTAGTCTTGGACCTGGGCCACCACTAACTCATTGCAGCAATTTGGATGAATTCCTTCCTCCCTCTAAGCCTTACTTCTTCATCTGATCTATGGGGACAGTTGACAATCATGCCTGGCTCCCAGGGAATTATCAGATGAGAGTTCTTGTGAATATATGCCACCCTCTCCCCTCTGTTTCAACACTCACATCCTGCCCTCTTGGCCACACAACATCCCCATCTCACATACCAGATCTGACCTAGCTATGCAATAGGAGTCTGTAACCACACCCCATTCCCCTAAAGTCCCTCACTGGCCTTGGCTCTGGGCTCTCACCATACCCCACCCCCATCAGCCTTCCCGTCCCTGTGCAGTGGGCCCTCCAGCCATGTGCAATTCCACCGTTGCTTAACACAGACACAAAGATTTAACATGTGACTACCCCCAATAGATGAGGAAAAAAGGCAAAGAAAAGCATGACCTTCTAAGGGAAAATGAGCACAACACACACCCTGCTGAGATGCATGTGAATTCCTACCCTCCTGATAGCTATCAAGGCAGGAAGAAAGAGCCACACTCACCATCCAAAGGTATCATTAGCTTCTCCTCCTTCTGGATTCGTGATACTTGGTCGGGACCAGCATGTAACCAGCTTTAATGCTTGTTGTAAACCTTTGTTCACATAAGCCTGTCTATTCAAAATCCGCTGAAGCCTCAACAGCAGCTGAAAAAGCCCAAGGCCCTTTGGGATGACTTTGGCTTCCTCTACCATGTCATTTTCCCACCACAGTGGCCTCCTCTGCCCTGGGTATCATCCCACTTTCTTTTCTTTTTCTTTTTTTAAGTTGTGGTTCAATACACAAAACAAAATTTATTATTTTAACAATTTTTAAGTGTTCAGGTCAATAGAATTAAGTACGCTCCTTCTGTTGAGCAACCGTCACCACCATCTATTTCATCTTCCCCAGCTGAAACTCTATATCCATTAAAATACTAACTCCCATCCAGGCACAGTGGCTCACCCCAGCAATCCAAGCATTCTGCAAGTTCAAGGTGGGAGGAACACTTGAGCTCACGAGTTCAAGGCCAGCTTGAACAAAAGCAAGATTCCCATCTCTACTAAAAGTAGAAAAATTAGCCAGGCATTGTGGTACGTACATATAGTCCCAGCTCTTTGGGAGACTGAGGCAGGAGGTTCACTTGAACCCAGGAGTCTGAAGTTGCTGTGAGCTAAGCTGATGCCATGCCACTCTAGCCTGGGCAATAGAATGGGACTCTGTCTCAAAAAAAAAAAAAAATACTAACTCCCCATTCTTCTCTTCTGCCAGCCCCTGGAACCCCCTAATCTACTTTCTGTCTCCATGAATTTGACTAATCTAATTGGAATCACACTGTGTTCTTTTTTGACTGGCTTACTGCCCTTAGCATAATGTCTTCAAGGTTCATGAATGTTGTAGCATGTATAAAAAATTTATTCTTGTTTAAGTCTGAATAATATTCCATTACACGTATATGTCACATTTTTTTCATCCATTCACCTGTCAGTGGACATTTGTGTTGCTTCTACATTTTTAGCCATTTCTATAAACACTGGTGTACCAATATCCATTCAAGTCCCCACTTTCCAATCTTTTGGTATGTACTCAGAAGTAGAATTGTTGGGTCATCTGATGATCCTATGTTTAATTTTTTGAGAAACTGCTGGCAACTCACTGTTTTCCACAGCAGCTGCGCCCTTTAAAGTCCCTGCCAGCGATGTAAGAGGGTTCCAATTTGTCTACATCCCTGCCATTGTGCCTTCTGGTTTTTTTTTTAATTGTTATTGTGCTGTTGCTGCTGTTTTAGATAATAGCCACCCTAGTGGGTGTGAAGTGGTGTCTCATTCTGGTTTTGCTTACCATTTGTCTCATGACTCTTAACCCAATCAAAATTCTGATGACAGATTTGGCTGAGTCCCTTGGGGTGGCAGAGGTGGAGGTGGGCATCTTGCCACCTGGGCTTGTCCTGGTCCTATTAGGGACCTTAAGCTATCAGGTTATGTCCAGCCTAGACAGGCTGCCATTTCAAAAGCAGTCCTTTCCTCCTCTGCTCAGATACCAAGTCCCAATCTTGTCTCAGACATTAATGTCTATAAGAACCAGGACCTGAAGGTCCTGCCAGATGTGAAAATATCCCAGCCAGCTTCACCCCAGGCCTGCCTCACACAGAGCCAGGTGTCTGTCGAGAGGTGAAGGGTGCTGGCAGAGGCCAAGGTTTCAGTGTTCAGCCTCTGAAGTCGTGAGGAACTGCAGACACCACAGTCCCACAGTGCGTTGACCTCTGAGCATTTTCAACTGGGCTGTCAAAAGCCATTTGGAGCTGAGGTGCAATGCTTGGACGAATTTCCCTGGTGCTCTGAGCCCACAAAAATTTATATTGGTCAGAATTGACACATTATGGAGCCCTGTTTGGGGACATGAGGTTTCTAGGGTATATTTTTGGTAAATTTGATATATCCTTGATATGCAGTTGCTTAGAAACTATAATTTGTATAAGATATACAGTGACTGTATTTTCCATACCTAAAATCGGAAGGCTATGCCTGGCAAGAATGAGTATATTTATAGGGACACAGCACATTTGAAACTGGAACTATCCCAAAGAAACCCAGAGGTATGGACTCTGTAGAAACACATGATATACTAACTTAGCCCCAAACCAGAATGTGATTCAGAGTGATTTATTTCTCTATATTCACAGTCTTGATGTTAGGAATGAGCTTCTGTGTATGGCAGGAATTCTCTTTTTAATTCGATTTCCAGAACCCAAATAAGACGCGAACACATTCTCAGTGAAAAAAATAAAAACTGTACTAATGAAGCCAAAGCCTTTCTTGACTATTGCTCCTAATTGCAGCTCTATTTTTGTAGTAACTACTCTATAGCAGATGCCTATATGTAAATGCTGTTTTGTTTTGTTTTGCTTTAGGGACAAGGTCTTGCTATGTCACTTAGGCTGGAGTGTAGCGGTGAGATCACAGCTCACTGCACCCTCTAATTCCTGGGTTCAAAGGACATTCTTGCTTCAGCCTCCCCAGAAGCTAGGACTACAGATGTGCACCATCCTGCTCACCTAATTTTTCTTAGTTTTTTGTGGAGACAGATCTTACTATATCACCCAGCCTTATCTTGAACTCCTGGCTTCAAGCAATCCTCCCACTTCAGCCTTCCAAAGTCCTGGAATTACAGGTGTAAGCATAATTACTACCCAGCCCAATTACTGTGTTTTTAAACATAAATCACATCATCCTATTTTATATTATTTTGTAAATTACCATTTTCACTTAATATATATGTTCGAGATTTTTCAAAGTCTGAGTATATTGTCTTATTATTACTATTATCGATATCTTATTAGTAGTATTATTATATTTGATGTCTGCATAGTATTCCATGACATGGAGAGACTATGGTTGACTTAGCCACTTCCCAGCATATAAGCCCCGAAGTTATTCTCAGATATTCTTTATTATTAGCAATACTGTGATGAAATATTTAATCACAGTATAAAACACATCTAAAACTGTTTCTTCAGGATGAATGTTCAAAGGTACTATCCAAAAATGATGAAGGAATGTTCCAGAAAGTCAAATGCCTTTGGGGATGTACCTTGTTCTAGGTAAAACTGAACTGTTTACCTGCAGGCGGGACCCAGTGAATGGAGCACAGTTTGCAAACATGAATACCTATAGGAACCAGTTCTAATACAAATGACATGACCCAGTAGATGTCAGACAAGCCGGAGAAGCCAGGAGCACAGTGAACAGCAGAACCCTATGCCCCTGAGTCCAGGGCAGCCTCTACTCAGCTCTAGTCAACTCGTAGGTATGGGAAAGATTTGGTATGACAAACATTCCATGATAACCTGGGGTTTTATAATGTGTAATCTTGTGGTTTTTAAATGTTGGCAGTAATTCCACTGAGGAAAACATCATGGCGTCACAAAACCACATCTGCAGTCCAGGTTTGGTCTATGGATTGACTGCCAATGTCTGATCTCTAGGGATGGGTGTCACGGGGACATGGCTACTCTGACCTAATACTGACCAGTGTGGACAAATCACCTGGTGCAATGGAAGAAGGAGTAACTTTGGTAGAGAGTGACTGTCATCCAGGGAGCCAAGGAGGGACTGTCAAGCAGAATATAGCACATGGCTTAGAATTCAGGGAGATGGTGACTCAAGCAGTTCAGCAAACACTATAGCCTGGTTGCTGGGAGGAAGGTCCTGGGAGATGGATTTTGACTCAGTCCAGGAAAATAACTTGGCCACAGCAGAGCTATCCAGAGCTTAAAGGTCCTGCCTTGTCATAGTGAAGATCCCCTCCTAAGAGAGTATAAAGAGGTCAGGCACAGTGGCTCACACCTGCAATCCTAGCATGCCGGGAGACTGAGGTGGGAGAATCACTAGAAGCCAGGAGTTTGAGACCAGTCTAAGCAATGGTGAGACCTTGTCTTTATAAAAAACAGGAAAATTAACCAGGCATGGTGGTGAGTACCTGTAGTCCCAGCTACTTGAGAAGTCAAGGCAGGAGGATCAGGTGAGCCCAGCAGTTTGAAGTTGCAGTGACCTATGATGATGAGTCTGTACTCTGCCTGGGCAATAGAGTGAGACCCTGTCTCAAAAAAAGGGGGGAGGGGTGGCTCCTGTGGCTCAGCTGGTAGGGTGCCGGCCCCATATACTCAGCGAATGGTGGGTTCAAACCCGGCCCCAGCCAAACTGCAACAAAAAATAGCCAGGCATTGTGGTAGGCGCTTGTAGTTCCAGCTGCTCAGGAGGCTGAGGAAAGAGAATTGCCTAAGCCCAGGAGTTGGAGGTTGCTGTGAGCTGTGATGCCACAGCACTCTACCAAGGGTGACAAAGTGAGACTCTGTCTCAAAAAAAAAAAAGAATTTGCAAAGAGAGGCTCTCCATCTGGAGGGGATCTTGGAGCTGAGATACTGGCCTCAAGAAGCAACTTGACTGGAGGACAATTAAAGCTCTATTTAGTCTTGCGATCATAATTTATATTTAAAATGAACTGTTATTTAATAAGAACTCCCTGGGTGCAAGAGGAAAAAGACAGAAGGTCTCCATTTGTAGAACACCTACCAAGTGCCACACATGCTGTGCTAAGCACCTTCACAGACATCACCAAATCCAGTCCTCCCAGCATCCCTTAAGGCAGACACATCAACATTCTCATTTCACTGATGAAGAAAATGAGATTGAGAGATGCTAAATAATTTGTCCAAGGTCTTAGGACCAACAAGTCACTGAATATTGGCTCTCTTGGCTCGAAATATGCTGCTCTTCCTCCTATGGTTCTTTACATTCATGAAATATCTATCTTATTTTTGCCATATCTGAAAGAACTTAAAATGATGATAATCACCTCATCTAGCTGCATCTCCCAAACACACAATTAGCCGCATGCACTACATAATAACATGTGTGCACTGATAGAAATTTGGAGTCCCTTTCACCAGAGAATTGGTGATCCATCAGCAAAGTGAGGGAAGCATCTCTGTCCTGGACATTATGACAGCAGCATTCTCTGTGTGCCATAGTGAAAGAGGGATATTTTAAAACTCTTTGAGTGGAAAAAAACCTGACATAGAGTATGCTCTATTGGTTATAAAGCTATACTACATTCCTTTTCTCATGTGTTCCCTAATGAACTCTGTTGGAAGTCTCAAAATTTCCTGCCCTCCACTCTGTTATCCTAAAACATTTCCTCCTCACCATCAGTCAGCAAAACCAAGGGAACAGTGGTGCCATTTCTACTTCTGGGCAAAAGTAAGGGTCTTCTCACAATTGGCTCTGATGTGCCCTGGAAGTATAAACATGACAATTATGACATTAATTTCTAGTATGCAGAGGAATCCCTGCAGTCATTCTGAGAGCCCTCTACTCCTGCAGACAGAGGCATTCACTTTTAGGAAGGCATTTGGCTGCAGGTAATAGAATTCCAAGCACAGAAGTTTAACAGCCAAGGAGTTTCATTTCCTTATATAACAGGAAGTCTAGAAGCAGCAGCCAAGGAAGGAACATGGACTCTGAGAAGCCATCAAGAACTCAAGCATCTGTCATCTTCCTCTCTGCCATCCTCAGCATGTGACCCCCTCTTTCTCAAGCTGAAAGGATGGCTGTGGCACCTCCAGGCATTCATCTGGTTCTAGGCAGAAAGCGGAGGAAGGACAAAGGTAAAAAACATAAGCCAGTTGAGCCTGTTAGTTTTATCAGGAAAACAAACAGCAGATTCCTAGGAAGCCCCACCCCCTGTCCTCACTGGCCACCCCTAGCACAAAGTCCCTGAGAAACCCGCTTCCTTTTAGCTGGGCATGTTGATTGTTGCCTCTAATAGTTAGGGTTTGCTAGTGAGGAAGCAGAGGTGACGGCACGGATGTTGGGTAGTCTCTCAGCAATGTCTGTTGTATTGAGCATAATCCTTTTTTCTTTCTTTCTTTTTTTTGGGGGGGGGGGACAGAGCCTCAAGCTGTCCCCCTGGGTAGCATGCTGTGGCATCACAGCTCACAGCAACCTCCAACTCCTGGGCTCAAGAGAGTCTCCTACCTCAGCCTCCCAAGTAGCTGGGACCACAGGTGCCCACCACGATACCCAGCTATTTTTTTTTTTTCTGGTTGCAGCCGTCATTATTGTTTGGCAGGCCTGGGCTGGATTCGAACCCGCCACCTTAGGTGTATGTGGCTGGCAGCTTAGCCACTTGAGCCACAGGCACTGAGCCCATAATCCTTTTTTCAAAAGACAGCATATTTGCTTTAAAAATATTTTTGGGGCTTGGCACCTATGGCTCAAGTGGCTAAGGTGCCAGCCACATACACCTAAGGTGGCAGGTTCGAATCCAGCCCAGGCCCGCCAAACAACAGCTGCAACCAAAAATTAGCTGGGCATTGTGGCTGGCACCTGTGGTCCCAGCTACTTGGGAGGCTGAGGCAGGAGACTCGCTTGAGCCCAGGAGTTGGAGGTTGCTGTGAGCTGTGATGTCACACCACTCTCCCCAGGAGGACAGCTTGAGGCTCTGTCTCAAAAAAAAAAAATTTTTTTTTGAACTACAGCGATACTCCAGGGTCATCTCAGCTTAAAAACTGAGGCAACCCAGGAGCCCGCCCTGTCAAAAGCTGCTGCTCACAGAATCGAGGGACTGTGAAAGGCAACTGGGGCTCTTAGATGTTCTCACTAGTCTATTCCTAGACTTGAGCAGCTGAGGTTCCAGGAAGGTGTGGGGCTCATCAGATTCAGTGGTCAATGGTATCTCAACCCTTGGGTCCTCATGGGGTCCAGTGTCCCTTCACCTGGAACAGGTCTCCCCTCTGAAACAAGTTACTCTTGCTTTCTGACTTTTTATTTTTTGAAAATATTTTTATTGTGATGTAAAATACAGATATGGGAAACCACAGAACTTAAATCATTGTTTAATGAATTAGTGAACTCCACCTCAGAGACCCAGAAAGGATGTTGCAAACAAAATCTCCCTCCACTCCCCATAAAACTCCATGCATTGCTTATATAGTTTTGGGGGGTTTTTTTGACACATGGTCACCCTAGCTAGAGCATGTAGCAGCAGCATCATAGCTTAATGCAACCTGAAACTCTTGGGCTCAAACCGTCCTTCCAGTTCAGTTTCCTGAGTATCTAGAACTATAGGTGCAACACCATGCCTGGCTAATTTTTCTATTGTTTTTAGAGATGGGGTCTCCCTCTTGCCCAGGCTGGTCTTGAACTTCTGAGCTCAAGCAATCCTCAGAGTGGTGAGATTATAGGTGGGAGCTACATGCTCAGCCTCCATGTATTTTTTTAATAATGTCTTCACCCATACATGCACCCAAGATTTAGTTTAATCTAGTTCATTTAAAAAATTTGGCATAGGCTTGGCACCCATAGCACAGTGGTTATGGTGCCAGCCACATACACCGAGGGTAGCAGCTGCAAATCCAGCCCAGGCCAGCTAAACAACTGAAACAAAATAAATAGCCGGGTGTTGTGGCAGATGCCTGTAGTCCCAGCTACTTGGGAGGCTGAGGCAGGAGAATCACTTAAACCCAAGAGTTTGAGGTTGCTGTGAGCTGTGATATCATAGAACTCTATCGAGAGCAACATAGTGAGACTCTGTCTCAAAAAGAAAAATTGATATATCTTTTATTTATTTTTTGAAATAGGATCTCACTCTGTCACCCAGATTGGAGTGTAGTATTGCCAACATAGAGCATTTCAATGTCTGACTCCTGGGTTCAGGGATCCCCCTGCCTCAGCCACTCAAGGAGCTAGGACTACAGGCATGTACAACCATGCCTGGCTAATTTTTAAACATTTTTTATAGAAATGAGGGTCTTGCTATGGTGCCCAGGCTGGTGTCAAACTTCCTGCCTCAAATGAGCCTCCCACCTCAGCCTCCCAAAGTGCTGGAATTATAGGCTTGAACCACCCCAACCAGCCAATATATCTTTTAAATATTTTTTATTTGATAGATTCTTCCTGAATTTCTTTCATTACATGATAACTCATCAGCTGATAAACCCAGGCCGTTTGGTTTATGGTGTGTCCACAGTCTAGATTTTACTAATCACACACTCTTGGTGTAGCTCATCATGTTCTATCTTTTGTGTTTCCTGGCATTTGACAATCCGGAGCTAGACATAAATTGGTTCTAGTTCCTTTGGCAGAACCATCAGCAGCTTCTACTGAGAATATAGGAGGTACATCATGTCTGGTGTCTCTCTTTTGATGACCTTAGCAACTATTGATATTCAAGTGTCCTTTCAGCCTTGCAGGGGGAATGCAAAATCTGTAGAGACCAAAGTTGCTTGATACTTGTGTTTGTTGTCTCCCCTTCCCCAAGAGATGTTGGACCCTAACTCTTGAAGTCTAGGGTTCTTGAACCTATCAAAAATGGGCTCTTGTGCCACTGCTGGAGATTTCTGAGGCCCCTGTGCTGGTGAGGCAGGCTTAGGATGGACACCTACATCTTGGTCCTATTCAGGTCTTGGAGAGGTGAAGGAGGATTCCACCAGGTCCAGTCACACACTTGTGAGAGCACTGGCTACCCATGGGCAATGCTAGCCTATGGCACAGGCACTGGGAATAGGGCAGGCTATAAACTGTGGGTGAGATCAAAGATAGACTCAGATGCCCAGCAGGAGCACCCTGACTCACGTGGGCCCCTGACGCTGGGCACTGAGTGAAGAGCCACATCCACCACCCACACCAAGACCATTTGATCAGCAAAGTCTTCTGATAATGGATTGAACCAGAAGAAGTCCAAGGGCTTACAGTGACCCTCTCCTCAACAGCACCTAGGGCATCTGAGCCCTGCAACATCATCCTCTGAATCAGAGTCCAGCAGGGACAGTGTGATGGGAGCAAGATGGGCCTGCTATATCCCACTTCCTTCCACAGACCATCACTCCTATGGCAGACTATCTATACTACTAGTCAAAAAACAGGACAAAAAAAAATGTGAATATAGCTTTTTAGCACACAAAACCAGATGACAGAAGCAGAAATTTGGAGAAAAAGAACATGCAAAGAGTGAAGCACATTTACCGAGTAAACAGCGCTTGAGATGGTCTTGAACTTGACTGGATGCTTACCCACCCTCCTGGCTAGGACAGAGGTGCCCCCTGGGAAGCCCAGTTCTGTGGTGTTGTTCTAGGAAATATTTCCAGAAGACTCCACCTGGAGCCTTCCTTTCAACCCTACTGATTATTTTTTAAGCACCCAATTCTCTATATGAGGTCACTTTTTACCTGAAATATCTAGGGTACCTCTTTTTGCAATGGGACCCTTACTGATACAACTAGATTAGCTAAAAACTGACAGAGCTTATAAATTAGGATCACCACTATCGATGAAGAGTATGAACTTGTCAAAGGATTCATAGAAGAACAAAGAAGCTATTTATCTGTTCTCTGGGGAGAAAAAAAGTCCTATCTTTCCTAAGCCCGACATTCCACTTTGAATTATATTTTCAAGGATCATATTCAATCTGTTTATCCGAGCGCCTAGAACAGAAATGTCAAATCTATTTTGCGCTTGTTACCACTTTCCACCCTGTACTCATGACAGACATTACTAATCAATCATGCACTCTCTTCCCCTGAGGCTGGATGTGGCTTTATCTATCTCTACATAGCATTTCAAGCAGACACTTCTAATAGGTTTGATTGGGAGGCAAGACTAAAACTGCTTAGCCATGCCTTCCGTAGAACAAAGATAAGTTCAAACATGCTATGGACTTTTTAAAAACTCTGTTTTTCAAATATATTTTTTTCACAGAATGCCTGTTATATGGATGTCTACATACTATATGCTTTAGAGGAATACAACGATTATTTCAATGGATTCAGCATCAGGAAACCTTTAGGAAAGTGGAATCACAGATGCAATTTTATTACAAGATATGAAGAGAACATGGAGACGCACCTAATGCGTCACAAGGGATGAGTGTTTCTTGCTGTGAGCTGGTAGGGCAGGGTCTTGTAGAATCTTTGCGCTTTAAACATGTGGCAACGTGGGGACAGAGGAGTGATGGGAGGGATTCTGGTGGGAGAAATGACCTAAGCAAATGCAGCGAGGTGAAAGCAAGGTCAGGGTAAGCAGAGGAGACAGGAGGTGGTGCAGTCTGGGTGGATGAGAGAATGACGGGGGGAGCAGGAGCTGAGGTGGGAGGCAAGGTGGTGCTGGGGCTGAGGGCCTCACTCACTCAGCAGAGGGAAGCTCGGGGGAGGAGGTCGGAGTGGGATGAAGGAAGTCAGAGCTGCACTCGGAAACATGATCTTGTTTCTGGGTTTAAAAAAAAAAAAAATGTACTGCAGCAAGAGGCCAGAAAGGAGGAGACGCCATTGAGGAGGCTGCTGTGGAGGCCTGGTGTATCAGCCAGGCCCAGTGAGGAGACAGAAACCACACCTGTAATTGAAAGATTTAATAGAATGATCTTTTAAAACTTTGTGGTAAATATATACATAATTTATAATAAAATTTACTGTCTTAACCATTGGTAAGAATACAGTTCAGTGGCATTACGTGCATTCACATTGCTATGCAACCATTACCATCATCCAGAATCTCCAGAACTTTTTCATCTTTGCAAACTAAAACTTTGTCCCCACTAAATGCTAACTTCTGGCTGGGTGAGGTGGCTCACTCCTGTAATCCTAGAACTTGAAGGGTCAAGGAGGGTGAATTGATTGAGCTCAGGAGTTCAAGACCAGCCTGAGCCAGAGCAAGACCCTGTCTCTAAAAATAGCTGAGCATTATGGCCAGTGCCTATAGTCCCAGCTACTTGGGAGGCTGAGACAGGAGGATCACTTAAGCCTAAGGGTTTGAGGTTGCTGTGAGCTGTGATACCACAGTGCTCTACTGAGGGTGCCAGAGTAAGATTCTGTCTTAAAAAAAAAACTAACTTCCCATTGCTCTTTCATCCCAGTCTCTGGGCATCACTATTCTACTTTCTATCTTTATGACTTTGATTAATTTAGGCAATTCATACAATGATAAAGGACTTTTAACTACTAAAATATGGTTAATTATTAGAAAGGACAAAGGAGAACTGTAAAGGGAGCAGAAGCATCAAGTCCAGAGAGCAGCTAATCTCTCTAAAACTGAGAGTGAACAAAGAAAGAACCAAGAACGTAAGGATCCCTCTTCACCTCCCCTCTTCTGCCCGCCAGGGCTGAAATTCAAACCTCTTTGGATAGCAGGTGGCTGCTGGTGGCAAAGAAACTTGACACAGGAGGCAAGTCTCATGCAAAGGAATAGCCAGCCACCTGTGAGGCCGAAGAAGTCACCAGAAGGTGTAGGCAGGCTGGAGCCAGTCAATAGGAACAACCTTTGGGGGAAGAGACGTGGCTGAAGGTCATGGTTAGAGACAGCTAAGCAGGTGCACTGGCACTGATGCAGGGAAATGCAGACACAGAGAGAGCAAAGCCAAGAGCGGAGCATCTGCCACGAGGCAGGTGCACCCGGCACCTTCAGAGACACTCCTTTCTCTAATCTGATTTGATCCAGAAGGTAGGGGTTATGGGTTATGACATCTCTGTTACAGAAGGGGAAACTGAGGCTCAATCAGATGAACCTACTTGCCCAAGTTTCACAAAGCCATATGAACAGTCAGATGAAAGGCAATTGTGCCGGGGCCAGACCCTATAGCTGACCAACTAGGGCAGGAGTGGGCAAATTTTCCTACACAGGCCAGATAGTTAATATTTTTTTTTTTTTTTT
>NW_003852409.1:11213949-11229713 GCF_000181295.1 Otolemur garnettii | reverse complement strand
AAAAAAAAAAAAAAAAGAAAGAAAGAAAAGAAAAAGAAAGAAAAAGATAAAATAGAAAAAAAAGAAAAGAAATTAGCTGGGCCAGGTGGCACTTGCCTGTCGTTCCAACTAGTGGGGGTGCAGAGGCAGGTGTCCTTTGAATTCAGTGAGTTATGATGGTACCGCTTCCCTCTGACCTGGGTGATAGATTTTGTAATGCATGCATGTACAAAAACTTAGATTTCCAAATTCTCCTAAAAAATCAGAAAATCTAGTGCACCCTTATTCCTCCACTGGGCAATGTTGAATAGCCACTGCCTTCAGAAGCCTAGCTAGTCTCATCCCCCACTGCTGGTGGGCCTTCCTGCCTCACCCCTGTGGACGTGCCGGTTTGCCAACCTGGACTGGGCTCCAGAAGTACACACTGGACCTTCTCCCTTGGATTTTGTCTTCCTTTGGCTGTGCTGCTTGGCTAGGAGAGAAACATTTCTTTCCAAAATCGGGTTTTACATTTCCAATTGCAAAAGAGCCAACGTGTTGTAAACCTGGGTATCATGCCCATGCATCTTAATCTGCACTGTGTTACAACCCAGGCAGTATTGTTTTATAGGAATTTTTGGATGTCCCAAGACAAATTATGATCCCTTGTCATAAAACCATGTGAAACCACTTGACAAATCCACACTCGAAGTAGTTTTGGCACTTCAAACTAACGCATCAGGCTCACGATTCACCTCTAGCCATCAATCGTTTGCATCTGCACACAGAATAATAACGCCTGTGTCCTCAGTCACAGCGTAAAAGGCACTCTCCCAGACATTCCTTCACAGGAGCAAATGGAACAAATGCAAATGCTGTTGCATTTGCAAGTATTGTCAGTTACTGCCAAGACAAAAATGAGGCTCAAAGAGGCCAAGTGACTTTCTCAAGTCGACCTGGCCTGTTATTCAGGACTCTTACAATCCTACTGTTTCCCAGCCCTGGACTTTCTCTTCTCCCATGCTGCCTCTCATGAATGCTCCTCGGAGAGAGGGAGCCTTGGAGTCCCATGAGATCACTGACCCCTCACTGCATGACATTAATCTGGAAAACATACGGCTTTGGAAGTGCCTGCTCCTGCACATCTGCTTTCTGACCTCATACTCCTCAGCTCTTGGAGAGCCTTGATTAATCAGGAAAGCACAAGTCAGTAAAGGCTGCTTGGCACAGTGGAAAGAGCATGGACACAAAGTCATGCAGATCTGGATTCCAAGAGTCCCCAAACCATAGCCCCACCAGTTCAGCCAAGGGGAAAACGAGATGCTCCCAATGGGCTGGCATGAATCACCACCTAGAGAAGGAGGAACAGAACCGGGGGAGAGCAGAGACATTAAAAACAAAAACCAACAAAAGGAGAAAGAGGCAACCAAAGAGAGAAAGACAACCTCGATGATGAGCTTAGGTGGGCTCAGAATGGGCAGAGGCTGCTCAAAGAAAAAGTGAAGAACCTTTTGAACCACCTGTGGGACGTAGCATGCAGACACAAGAGTTTACCAGGGGCCTCTGGTATCAGGCTGCCCCTTCCCATCCTCCGTTGCGCTTGGAGAAAAGTTGATGTGTTGTACTTGCTCAGTCAATCCTGCTGTATGCTAGAAGGATGTCCAACCTAGCAGGACTGGAAAAAGGCACATCGGAGTTTCCACCCAGAAATAGTCTTACTATTTATGACTCCACCCCTTCTCGCTGCTCACCTCGATCACTGCATCAGCCTCCTAAATGGCCTCCCTGCTTCAGTCTCTGCAACCAATCCCTCCCCCATGCTGTAGCTACTATGCTCAGTGGTCCTGCCCCTGACTGCACACTGGAGTCACCTGGAAAGTTAAAGTAATAGATGGAGGAGGCTGTGGTCTGGCTGGTATGGTTTGATAAAGCCAGTTACAGGGTTTAGGCTATATGCAAGTGTTTTAGCACAGCAGCCCTCAACCTTGACTTTACATTACACTAAAGTGTTTGGGAGGCTGGGAGGTGGGAGGATTTCTTGAGGCCAAAAGTTCAAGGCCAGCCTAGGTAATACAGCAAGACCCTGTCTCTATAAAAAAAAAAAAAATAGAAAAACCAGCTGGGCGGTGGTGCACACCTGTAGTCTCAGATACTCGGGAGATTGAGGCAGGAGAATCACTTGAACCCCAGAGTTGGAGGCTGTGGTCAGCTATAATTATGACACTGCACTCCAGCCTGAGGGGTGAGTGAGACCCTGTATCAAAAATAATTATAATTTAAAAAAATCACCCAGGGATCTCCCCATGCTAGGCCACACTCAGACTAGCTATGTTAGACTCTCGGGCAGAACACAGGCATCAGTGGGCTAAAGCTTCCCAGGTGATTCCGATGTGCAGTTGAGGCTGAGACCCACTGCTCTTAGCTCTCGTGCGGAGGAGAGGCTGGAAGAAGAGACACTGAGAGAGAAGCAAGAAGGTAGGTTACAAGGCCGTCATGGTGGTCCAGGTGAGAGACGCTAATGCAGGAACTAGAGCCAAATTGGTGGAGATGGGAAGGGAGGGATATGAAGTGGATGAAGGAGGAAGGGCCTGCAGGACTGATTAAATGATGGCTGGGGTGGATAGGACAAGGGAGGCATCGGGATGGTCTTCAGCTTAGCTGGCTGGTTGGGCGGCAGTACCCTTGCCAAGAGGGGGAGCCTGGGAGAGAAGGAGCAGCACTGGGGAGGTAGTGGGGAGAAGAAGTTGGGTTCAATAAAACTGCAAGGCACTCAGGAGGAGACTAAAGCTCAGAGGCCACCCCCAAGGGCAAGAATACATGTTTTTTTCTGTGGACCAGGAGAATAGTTTTAAGACTCCTAAGCATCAAGGGTGGTTGAAACCATAGATGTTGATGGCACGGTTAACCTAAACAGTCATTTCATGCAGGATACTGCTGGTCAGGACCTAACAAGGCCAGATGAGCCTGTGTCCCGATATAGGGAGATTGTTTATTCACTTCCAAGGCCTACTGTCATAGGTAAGTTGGGGAACTTGACCCCATGGTACCGGTCAAGGACCCAGGGCACTCTGTGCACCCAGTGAAGTGTTGACTAACTATAAATTTAGTCTAAAATAAAAATGCTTTGAAGATGTATCTTCAAACCACTTTAAGATGGGAAGCTATTGTGTAACCCAGTGACCTATGAAGGGGAATCTGTTTAACATATACTCTGATGAGTAAGAACATTGCTGATGTTTATTTTTCCTAGGAAAATAAAAAGCAACAAAGGGAAAGAGGAGGGCAGAGCAGCTCTTTGAAGAGATAGCCTCGCCGTTCTCCAGAATGGCTGGCTTTTCGGTAAATAAAAGGGAAGCTATTGCCTTCTCATCCACTTCTCTGTTGATTGACTTGGGTGACAGGCAGACGGTCTCCTTGGTCAAGCCACAAGGGGACCAAAGGAAAAGGTGGGAACAAAGTGCATCAACGAAAAGAGGAAACCATTAATAACAGAATGATATTAAACAAACAAAAAAAGTGCCTGCAGTTCTTATCCCTCAGCCTCCTAGAGAAGTGGACAGAGAGGAGAGGAGCACAGTTCACAGAGACATGAGAAGTGGCCAGAGTCGCTGGACTGACACTCGGCTCCCATCTGAAGCCACTATTCTGTTTAACATATGTTAATGTTAAGCTAATTTACTGCCATGGTTTCTGGCCCCACCCTAGCATATGTCCTCCTAGCCTGGGTTAGGGATGATATTTCAATTAAGATAATAAATTTGAGTGAAACATCCTATCCTTGTCAGATAGGCATCGAGAATCCCAGCTAATTCCACAGACCTGACATTAAGGAAGAGTTCAGCCCTCTTTTACAGATATGAAAACTGAGGTTCAGAGGATGGACTTGCCTCATTACAGCCTCCAGCAAATCAGGAGCAGGGCTGGGAAGCTGGGACCCAGGGACCCCGGGAACTCAGGACCAACAGGTGGTAAGTTCATCAAAGGCAATTTCTAAACATCTTATTGAAGGGACAAATGTGTCAAAAACATCTGAGAAGGAGGGGCTTACTTGGAGGATGGAAAGAGAGTGCCATGGGTCACTGATTTAAAAGCGTTCATTTGGGCACACTCTCTGATGAGAGGAGAATGCCACCTTCCTCAAGAGTATTTCCTTTGATAATTAACTTCACCTACACCGTTCAGTCTAACAATCACCATTTCTAGTTAAATGTCATCTTGTCTGGGGTCAGAAGACTTAGTCTGAAGGAGAGAGAGAGAGAGTCAGGAGGGCGTGCCCTATCTTACCCATTACAAGTTTCTTGAACTAACCATATCTCCTACCTGGGTTGCCAGTAAAATGATGAAATCTCACTCAATAATCTTTGGGATCCTTCAAAACCAGTGACTTTGTTTATCCTTTGCTTTCCTCCAGCTATCTCCTCCTGAGACAGCTACAGTAAATTCCTTCCCAAACATGGAATAAGGACTCTTGCCTGATGCCTGGCTCCCACCTCCAGGTGGAATTAATTAGCTATCAAGGCTGGATGTGGGGGGAAAAGATTCCATTCTCATGTTATATTTGTTCAAAACGCATTTCCATATAAGCACATACATCTGTCTTTGTGCTTGCTCTGAAAGATGCTTCTGTTGACGGTTTTTTGGCACATTAGCTCTGAGAGCAAGAGGCCTCCTTTCACAATACTTGCCTCACCCAGAGGTGAGGGCTTTGAACAGTGCAGTAGATTTTGTGTGTGGGGGGGGGCATGCATCCCCCTTTTCTGCTCCCAAGGTGCATTCCTGTAAATTATGGTGTTGGGTCCTCACCGTGTCCCTGTGAGGCAGGTAGTGGGGGTGTTGTTATTACCCTTCTATCTGTGAGCCACCTGAGGTTAGGAGAGCTTAAGTGACTTGGCCAAGACCACACAGTAGCTGCTGGCAGACCTGGGTCACCTGTCAAGGTGTCTTGACCCAATAGCCAACCCTCTTATTCATCCGTTCACTCATTCGTCCAGATGACAAACATTTGCTAAGCTCCTCACACAAGCTGGAGGTGTGAGGGCTCTGGAAATACAAGGATGAGTGAGACACAGTTCCTCCCAGAGTGACCCACGGTCTAAAAAGGTAGGAGACAAGTCTGCAGAGCATTATTTATTTATTTGTTTGGTTGGTTGGGGGTTTTTTTGCAGTTTTTGGCTGGGGGTGAACCCGCCACCTCCGGCATATGGGGCCGGCGCCCTATTCCTTCGAGCCACAGGCACTGCCTCACATTATTTATTTACTTATTTATTTATTTTTGAGGCAGAATCTCACTTTATCACTCTCGGTAGAGTGCTGTGTTGTCACAGCTCACAGCAACCTCAAACTCCTGGGCTCAAGGGATTCTCTTGCCTCAGCCTCCCAAGTAGCTGGGATTGCAGGCGTGAGCCACTGCGCCTGGAGGTCTTTAGAGCATTAATGGTAACACGTGTGCTGTACTCCGGGAGGAGAGAAGAGAAAGCAACTAACGCTGCCTGGGCGAGTCAGGGAAACTTCAGGGAAGCAGATGTCAGAATGGGAATTTTCAGAGCAATGCAGAGGGAGGGAACCACAGAGGGAAAAAGGCCAGCAGCGTGGGTACTTGACACATTCAGGGGCCACTGAAAAGTCCAGTGTGGCTGAAGATTAAGAAGTGGGTGGAGAGGGGCTGAGGAATGAACAGGGACTCGGTGGGGAAGGCTCTGCCTTCTCATGGAGTTGGGCTTGATCCAGCGAGTGGCGGGCTGCTGAGTGGATGCTCCAGATTTTCCTGTCTGGTTGGTGGGGTATCGGCTGCTGCCTGGCACATGTCACCCACATGGCCCAGTTGTCTCCTTCTCCTGCACACGCCTGACTTGACCCAGTTATTCCTGAGCATTGCTCAATCGCAGAAACGCTTCCAAAGGAGCAAAAAGAGAGAAGGAGGAGGAGCAGGCAGAAGAGAAGTGCTTGAGCAATCCGGGAGGCCGGCCAGCGTCCAGCCTCTGGGAGGCCCACACAGGTTGCTCGTTCTCCAGACAATGTCTGTCTGCCTTCCTGGTGGAGGGAGAGTGGGGCTTCTCCCTGCACTGTGTGAGCACAGGTCTGGGCCTCAGTGGGAGTGAGACACAGGGCAGGGTTGGAAGGGAGCTGAGTGGCTGATGGTGGTTGTGAGCAGGTGATCTCGGGTAGGGGGTCCTCTCCGTTCAAAGAGATTTCCCTGTTCCTAAGGTTTCCCCCTGTCATCAGATCTCTTCAGGTTTCCTCTTGTCCCCCTCAATGGCAAGGGTCAAGCATTGGGGGTGAAGAGAAAACCATTTCAACTCCTTTCCTTCCTTGCCTTGGTTTACACCAGTAGTCGGCAACCGTAAGGGCCCCACACGTGGCTGGCACTGCCTGGTGTTTACACAACTCCTTACAACTGATGCATCGACACTTTATCATCCACACTGGACCCTTCAGAGTGTTAGATCACTACACAGAACACTAGGACATCAGACACAAACTCGGACTGCTCTGGACATGCCACCATCGATGCCTCCCCCCTACACCCAGGCACTCCCAAATCCAGGGCTCCATCACTCCTCACCAGAGCCCGGGGGTGGTTCTTACCGCCTCACTTTTGCTGTTGAGGAGAAACGTGTTTCCTCTTGGCTGGCTCCATTCAGGTAGTGTGCTGCCAGGGGGACGGAACAGGACAGGAAGGTTCCTATAGAGATGGGGTGAGATTATCGTTGTCATGCCCGGCTTCCTCTGGCCAGCAGGCACTGTGTTTTTAGAGGAAAAGTGTGCAGTGGAGCGGGGAAGGGGCCACCAGAGGCCAGTGCTGGGGCCAGGGCAGGCCTTCCTTCCAGCACTGGCACATCCCTTGCCTCATCCAATTCTGACATGAGCCCTACAGGGAGGAAGCGTTCCACAGGGGAGAAAAACAAGGTTCGGAGAAACTGAGTAACTTGCCAAGGTGACAGAGGTGATAAGTGAGGAGCTGAAATTTGAACCCAAAGCTATACCTTTTCTTTTCTTTATTTCAGAGCATTCTGAGAGTACAATTAGGTGACAAGGTTTGCATTTTTTAGGTGAGGTCCCTGTTGTAATTGTGCCCCACACCCAGGAGGTGTGCCATATACCCTTACATTGTGCCCATTAGGTGACAGCACACCAGTCCCCCTTCCTTTCCTCCCCACCAAACTTGAATTAAACTGATTTTTCCTTTGTGGGGGCATTTATTGGTTCATCTCCTGGCTTCATATTAAATGCATTGGATACTTGCCAAGCTGTACCTTCTCTGTTACACGATGCCTGTCCACACTGGCACAGCCCTCTATGAAGGTCCCCAGGGAAACACGTGTCTGGGTGGTGATACTATTCCCCAACACTTCTCTACCCCCTTTGGTAACCAGCTGGCCCTCAGGCACTTACCTAGCCAGAATGGTCCAATATGGAGTATGTGCCTGGAGAGAGCCAGGAAACAAAACATCTCTAAACTAATTCCTCCTCCCTGGTAGGGAGGCTGCTCCCTCTGGGCCTGGAAAACATGGAGCTACCAATGTAAAGGGCATAGCCCCCGGCAAATGTCACCACTTCTGAGATACTGCCCTGATCCCAGCTAACTCTGAGAAGTTTTCCAGCACCCCCACGAACTGCCTCTCCTCCCAGGTGACCAGGCAAGGTGCCCAGAAGCTCATAACAGCAACTTGCACACAGGCAATGTGAGTTTGGAGTGTGTGTTCTCTTCACGCTCCTTATATATTTCATAACACGGGTCTGCGTGGAGAGTTACCTCATCTCGGATTGCTTGTCCAGGTGCAGGATTGCTGCAGGAGCTTGCCAAGTTTTCTCTGGAACACTGTGAGCCCTATGAGGCTCTTGTTTGGGTGAGATTTTCCTCTCCTCTCCAGTGAGTCAAACCTGACATGATCTATTCCCTCGCTGCTCAAAGTGTGGACAAGAGTTCAGGTGCAGTGGTACCACCCAGGAGTTGGTTAGCAACACATAAACTCAGGTCTCACTCTGCACCTCTTGAATCAGATGCTGCACTTACGAGATCATAAACATAGTAAAGATTGGGAAGAATTGCTCTGGATGCCCGTGAACGTTCAATTCCAAAACCCGTCCTCTCCTAAAGGAAGTTTAATATAATGAAGAATTGAAGATAGCAGTCAAACGCTCTAGGATACTCTTAAAACACCACATAACACTACTCTACTCAGACAATAAAAGTTAATCAAGTACCAGTAAAGGATATTTAATAAAATTGTCCAAGTTCAAGAATATTTTCTGGCTTAGTACCTGTAGCTCAAGGGGCTAATGCGCCAGCCACATACACCAGAGTTGGTGGGCTCAAATCCAACCCAGGCCTGCCAAACAACAATGACAACTACAACCAAAAAGTAGAAGGGTGTTGTGGCGGGTGACTGTAGTCCCAGCTGCTTGGGAGGCTGGGGCAAGAGAATCACTTAAGCCCAGGAGTTGGAGGTTGCTATGAGCTGTGACACCATGGCACTCTACCCCAGGCAACAGCTTGAGGCTCTGTCTCAAAAAAAAAAAAAAGAATATCTTCTAAGTCTGTCTTGTAGACCAAGGCCAAGTGATTGTCAATGGCTACAGGGAGTGCTCTGTTGAGATATGCTCAGGTAAGGATCAGGGCTCGGGTCAGAGGCTGAGTCTAAGTTCAGTGGGAAGGAGTTGAGATAGATTAGTAGCACCGCCCCGGCCCCAGGAGCGGGGTGGAGTGGCCACATGTGTGCCCTTATTTGCTCTTTCTCCTAGCTGCTCTCTCCTGGCACTCAGGCGCATGTCTATCTCTTGGTGATTTCCCTACTCGGTCCCTGGCATTTCCTGGAAACTCCTGGGACTAAGAGTGATTCTGGAGCTGAACATTCGGGACCAAATCCAGCACACATTCCCTGTCCGGCGATAGTGACCCCTTACTTATCTGGGCCTTTTCCTACCCCACAGTGACACTGACATGTCTGGAGGAGGAAGGCGCAGACATGGCCCTGACCTGGGTTCTCTGCTGAATTTCATGCACTTTTGTCCATGCCGGGGCCGTGGTAATTGTGGTTTTCTCACCACAGGGTCTGGGACTTCTCACAGGTCCTGGAAACTTGTTCAAGTCACAGAGGCATTGCTGTAAACACCAGTTAGGCTCAGAACACACTGTTCAGGGTTTTAGGTACAAAGTTAGTCACTCAGAGGCTCTGCCCAGAACAGAAGTCAGCACAATGATTGGCTGGTACAAAATTTCATGATCCAGAATTTTATTAGCAAGCATGCCTGAGGTCAAGGCAAGAGGGGAAAAGGGTTCAGTGTAAGACCTGAGGGTAGAAATCTTCACTTATTTCCCACTTTGACAGAGTCAGCTGCCCTAATTCTCAGGCCTCTGGGTCAATAACTCTTTCCTTTGCTTTGAAAACAATCATTGCGGGTGTCGCCTGTGGCTCAAAAGGGTAGGGCACTAGCCCCGTATGCCAGAGTGGCGGGTTCAAACCCAGCATCGGCCAAAAAAAAAAAAACTGCAAACAAGAAAAAAAAAGAAAAAAATATATATGGCTAGAATTAATGATCAAAATGAAACCAGAAAGCCTTTGATTGGTGATATAAAAATATTAAAAAAGGAAAGAAAACAAGCATTGCTGCAACTTCAAAAACAGGACCTAATGATACCGGGACCTCTTCCCTGGGGCTGTCCTTTTTCACAGCTGCCTAAAAAAAATGGAAACTAAAACATATTGAATGCCTATTAAGTGCTATACAATTTCATAAACTTCATCTCACTTAAACTTTACCACCATCCCATAATATAAATGTCATTATCCAAATCTATAGACCGGTTAAGTAACATGTCCAAGGTCACACAGCTAGTAAGCAGGGGCACTAAAATTTACACCCAATCCCATTTGACTCCCAATGGACATGGCTTCCACATCCACAATGTCTGCAATAAAGTCCAGCGTTGCCAGATCCAAAGGTCACGTCTTACTCCTTATTACACTTGGCAACATCTGAACCGCTGATCCGTGCCCTCCTTGAAACATTTTCTTCTCTTGGGTTCTGTGAAGTCTTGCTTGCTGGTGTTCCTCCTTCTTCAATGGCTGTTCCTTCTCAGCCTTCACTTTGGATTCTCCATTTTCTGGTTGACCTCTCAACCTTAGAGGACCCGGGGCTCAGTCCTGAGCCTTTTCTCTACCCCACCTATGCTCTGCCTGGGTGAGCCCACCAGTCTCACAGTTTAAACACCATACAAATACGGAGATTTCCGAATTTGCTCGTTTGGCTCTGACCTCTCTCTGGAAACCCAGACTTACATAATCAAGTTTGAATATTTGCATTTGGAAAACTAATACAATTATTATTCTCCACCCCAATCTCCCCAAATTTGCTTTTCCTCCAATTTTTTCCACCAACGTAAATGACGTCCCCTTACTCAAGCCAAATATCTAAGATTTATCTTTGATTTCTCTGTTTCACGATGCCCGACAACCAACTCTTTAGCAAGTTGTATAATTTCTATCTCCCCAAATGTCCCAACATCCATTTCTCTCCATCTCCATTACCAACACCCTAATCTGACCCATGGTCATCTCTTTCCCCATGCTGCTGATTTAGCTTCCCATTGTTCTGCAATCCATTGCCATACACCAGCTGGAAGGATCTTTCCAAAAATCAGATCAAGTCACTTTTTTACTTACATCCTTCTGATGACTTCTCATCCTGCTTTGAATCAACTCCAAATTTCTTGCATTCCTCCGTAAAGCCCCACCTAATCTGACTTCATCTCCTTCTGTTCTTACCCTCACCCACGTCCCTCTAGCCACACATAGCCCTTCTTTTTGCCTCACCCTCACTGATCGAGTCTCTGCCCATAAGACTTTGAGTGTACTGTTTGCTCTCTGGAATATTCTTCCCTGATCGGCATAGTTCTCTGCCTTCTCCTCATCAACTGAAGTCCTGTACCTCAGAGGAGCCTTCCTCCATCACCAGTCTAAATAGCCACACAGTTAGCCATTATCACAGCCCATATTTTAGTTCTCTGCATAGCACTTGTTACTATTTGATCATTTCTTATTTACATTTTTTTGTTTATGGTCTAAGTTCCTCATTAGAAATCAGGATCCAAGACTTTCGTTGTCTTGTTCACCCTTGTATACCAATGCCTAGAGTGGTGTCTAGCACATAGGAGGCTCTCCAGAAACACCTGTTAAACAAATGGATGAATGAACAACCAAGGAGACAAAGCCCTGATGTTTGTAATCAAGGGAGACAAACCACTAGGCAGCCCATGGAGAGAAGAAACCATGGTTACCTGTGTTTCCCTGAAAATAAGACACTGTCTTATATTTATTTTTTCTCAAGAAGACACACTAGGGCTTATTTTCAGGGGATGTCTTATTTTTATTAAGTATAATACAACAATCTACATTTATTCAAATACAGTTAAGTCATCTTCTTCTGGAACCTGACAGGGGGAGCCGACCTTGTTGGTGGGGCTGGCGCTAGTGATGTGTGAACTCCTTGCCCCTAGCCCTTTGCACCTGCGCAAGAGGATACCTGTGACCTCAGTTACCACATGCGCACCTGCGCACCTGTGCAAGTGCAAACGGCTTGGAGAAAGGAGCTGTGGCAGATAAAAGGTATTTCAGTCTTCCTTACTGCTCCATGCTTACCGCTCTGCACTGAAATGCATGGTGAAACGCCTATCACTAGGTCTTTTTATCAGGGTAGGGCTTATGTTTAACAAATGCATAGAAATCCTGCTAGGGCTTATTTTTTGGGTAGGTCTTATTTTCAGGGAAACACATAGTAGTTCACCCCTTTAGAAGTACTACCCTAGTCTAGGGGTACTTGTGAATCTTCTTCACGTCTTTCAAGCAAAATCCACAATCAGAATTTCTTTTTTTTTGCAGTTTTTGGCCAGGGCCGGGTTTGAACCCATCACCTCCAATATATGGGGCTGGCACCCTACTCCTTTGAGCCACAGGCGCTGCCCTGGATTTTCTTTCTTTTTTTAAACTTTTCTCGTTTTTTGTTATTATTACATAATGATAAGTAAACATGGAAAAGCTATACATAATCCCATCACCTCAACACAGAAATTCTTTTCATCTAGCATATTTTTTTCAAATCTTTTTCCATAAATAGATATAGTTTTCATAAAAGGGCAATCATAAAACATATAGCATTTTTTTTTTTTGAGACAGAGTCTCACTTTTTCACCCTTGGTAGAATGCTATGGCCTTACAGCTCACAGCAACCTCAAACTCTTGGGCTCAAGCAATCTTCTTGCCTCAGTTTCCCAAATAGCTGTGACTGCAGGTGCCTGCCACAATGCTTGGTTAGTTTTATAGGCAGGGTCTTACTTTTGCTCAGGCTTGTCTCAAATTCCTGAGCCCAGATAATCCACCCACGTCAGTGTCCCAGAGTGCTAGGGTAACAGGTGTGAACCACAGTGCCCAGACTAACTTACAGCCTTTAATGAATGTTTTTGCATTTGTTTGCATTCCATAAACATGTTCCAAGCTACTCCAGATCATCACATCTTTCTAACATATTAATAATAGCTGGCATATGTTGAGGGTGTGTGATATGCCAGCTACTTTTTAAACATGATCGTGACAAAGTTACAATTTCATAAAAAATAGTAAAAAAATAAATAAACATTATCATGGATTGTCTCATGTTATCCTCACAATAACCTTATAGGTACTATTATTGGTATTTCTTTCCTGTAGATGAGGTCACCAAAGCACTGGAAAATGAAATAATTTGTCTACGGTAACACAGCCAAGAACGACAATCTGATTTGTCAGAGCCTTAGGAACCTACCGCTGTGTTTTACCTTGTCAGGTGGAAATTACTTTATCATTGTCTGGCTTTTGATAGTCAGTTCTGTAAAATGGGGATATAATAATATTTAACCTCATAGGCTTGCTGGTTTTAGGATAAAATGAGAAAAATGTATAAACAGATAATTCATAGACTGCAAGCCGCCATCTATACTCGACTTGTACTCAGTAAAATGAATGTTTAAACAGTGAAGGACCAGTGCCAAATTTTGGCAAAGATCTGAGGAAGGAGGCACATTTATACATTGTGGGGGAGAAGAAATTGGCGATAATTTTTTGAATTGTAATTTGGCAGTTGTAAGAATAAGCATAACTTAGGATCTGGAAATCCCTCTTCTACTCGGCCATCCAGACACCTACAGAAATTCTTCTTCTAAACATCTCTCCTGACTAAACATATGCCCATGGTCATAATCTGTATGATCAAGGAGACTCAGAATTGGATTCTTGGTAATATTCACTGTACAATGTCTAAATATCTACCAGTCATGGACTGGTTAAATAAACTCCGATATTTATTATATGGTCTGTATCATGTAATCCTATACTACAATTAAAAAAGAATTGCAGCCAAGGTGTGGTGGCCCCAGCCTGTTATCCTAGCACTCTGGGAGGCCCAGACAGGAGGACTCCTGAAGGCCAGGATTTCAAGACCAACCTGAGCAAAAGGGAGACCTGTCTCTATAAAGACTACAATAATTAGCCAACCATGGAGGCATACACTTGTAGGGCCCACTATTCAAGGCTGAAGTAGGAGGATCACTTCAGCCCAGGAGTTCAAGTTTGCTGTGAGGTGTGATGATGCCACTGCACTCTAGCCAGGCACCAGAGAGAGACCCTGTCTCAAAAGCACAAACAAACAAAATTGCCTAGACTTACGTAAGCTCTGCTAGAAATTGAAGTCATCAAGTTAAAAAGTAAGATCGCAAACATTATGTGCACTAAATTTTTTTAAAAGTCATATGTGAGATGTATACACTCAATACATGTTTGTATTATACCCACAAATGCACACATCTGAACTTCAATGTTAAGAAAGAGGCCCAAGAGCATGTGTATAATACTGATGTCTGACTGAGGAGGAAGGTATGGAGATGTGATATAAAGGGGGAATGTCATTTTATCTATTTTATGTCATCCTAATCTTTACATTGAGGAGGTATTGGAAATGGATATTCATGCAAAGATTCCTCCACCTCTGGCTGTATCAAGGGATCAGCTCAAATTGCATTATCTTTGCCCGTCCCTCTTCCAGGAGTGCCTGGTTCACTGTAGATTCCAGTGATTTCCAATGTGGAAATTTAGCAACAGGGTTTTAAATTCATACTGCAAGATAAATTCCTACTTTTTAAATAGTAAACTTGGAATATAAGAAAGGATTTTGAATTGAGAAGCAGGTAGGGGGACAGAGTATAAACATTCTACCAGGCCCTGCCTTCCCTCCACTCCTTCCAGGCCATTTTCCATTCACTCCTTTGTTTTGACAGGCAGCCAGGCCATGCCAAGATCCTGCTTGATAGATCAGAGTTGGAACACTCTGCCACACACTAACGCACAGGAAATGGTTGTTGAATGAATGACAGAGAGCAGTGACAGAACTGCAAAGAACAGAGAGGTACATGGCAGCCCCTCAAAGTCATCTCATGAAGATTAATATGAGGGCATCAGCTGGTTACCAGGGTGTAGCTGGGCCATCCATTCTGTGTCATGATAAGAGGACGAACAGGGGAAAATCATCGTCCCCTGTGACCCCAATGGGGAAAACCAAGCAAGCCAGGCCACGGGGCTCTTCTCGTGGGGGAGATGTTGGGTGCTCTGTGAGGATCTCTCATCTTGGGGAGAGGTTGGCTGCTCCGCAGGGCTTTCTTCCTGGGGGTGTAGGAAGATATCAACCCAAAGAAGTAGTGGCAACTTGAACCCATTCACTTGATTCTGTTTTTTGTTTGTTTTGTTTTTGAGACAGAGTCTCACTCTGTCACCCTGGGTAGAGTGGCCTCCTAGCTCACAGCAACCTCAAATTCTTGGGCTCAAGCAATCCTCTTGCCTCAGGCTCCCACCACAATACCTCATTAGTTTTTCTATTTTTAGTAGGGATGGGGTCTTGCTGTTGTTCAGGCTGGTCTCGACCCCCTGAGCTCGTGGAATCCACCAGCCTCAGCCTCCCAGAGCACAGGTGTGAGCTCCAAGCCCAGCCCATTTGGAATCTTACGTCTTCCCATGGATCAGCTACGTTATTTTCAGGTCCCAGTGCAAAATGGAAACACAATGCCCTTTGTTCAAAAAATAATTATTAAACATATCAAGACGGTGACATTAGAGGATTAAGCCAAGGGTAGGGCACTTCTAAGCACAAGACCATGTGTGACTGACACCCACATAAAACACTCACTCCCGGTCTCCTCAATCTCTCCTCACTTGCCTCCAGTCTCTCATTGATTCTTCCTACACCCTCTCCGTAAGGGAGACCCCTCAATCCAGGGTCCCCACCCCCCCTTGTTAGGAAATTTCATGCCCCTCACGTGGGGTCCCTCCTCTGTGTTCTGTCATTTGTCAAAATCCGGCACCCAGGCTCCCCCGGTTATTAGGGGAATGCCTCTCTGCCTGCCATCTGCATCTGTGTTGTCAGTCGGTATAAGGAGGGGTCAGGGTGTCCCCATGGTAGTTTGGATCTCCCCAACAGAGAAGCTTCCATTCATTCCTTCTGAATTACCTGAGGGCAACATCCCTCACTATAAACATTAACTTTCATCCAAAAATAATAGGCTAGTCTCATAGGGTGAATATAGTTCTTCAGTTAAGTAAATATTGATTCTTCCTTCAACATAAGAGCCATGGTATTATTATGCCCCAAAACCTTCTTTTTGGTCTACTTATAAACAGGCACACCTTACTCCACTTTTTTTTTTAAATCCTGACCAAGCCATCTGGAAGAAATGCCAAACAGTCAAACAGTTCCTTTCTTTTCTTTCTTTTTTTTTTTTTTTTTTT
>NW_003852409.1:11208779-11212914 GCF_000181295.1 Otolemur garnettii | reverse complement strand
CCGCCACCTTAGGTGTATGTGGCTGGCGCCTTAGCCGCTTGAGCCACAGGTGCCGAGCCATTCTTTCTTTCTATCTAACTACATTTTTTGTATTTGCAACAACTTGAATGGAATTGGAAAACAGTTTACTAAGTGAAATAAACCAAACACAGAAAGACAAATACATAATCCTAGCCTCCCAGAGTGCTAGGATTACAGGCATGAACCACCTAGTCTGGCTTGTGTTATGATTTTTTTAATGAAATGCAGAATGCTTTAAAAAAAAAAGAAATGCAGAATGGTTACAATACAGCAATGACAACTGCAACAAAAAAATAGCCTGGCGTTGTGGCAGGCGCCATATGCCATGGCATCACAGCTCACAGCAACCTCCAACTCCTGGGCTCAAGTGAGTCTCCTGCCTCTGCTTCCCAAGTAGCTGGGACCACAGGTGCCCGTCACAATGCCTGGCTATTTTTTTGGTTGCAGCGATCATTGTTGTTTGGCAGGCCCAGGCTGGATTCGAACCCTCCACCTTAGGTGTATATGGCTGGCACCTTAGCCACTTGAGCCACAGGCCCCGAGCCTACCCATCCGTCCCTTGATGGGCACTTAGGTCGATTCCAAACTTAACTGTTGTTGATAGCGCCCTGATGAACATGGGAGTGCAGATACCTCTGCAACATACTGATTTCAAGCCTTTTGGGTAAATACCCAGAAGTGGGATTGCTGATCATGTTTTTGGTTCCTTGAGGAACCTCCATACTGTTGTCCATAGTGGTTGTTTACGGTTTGGATCAATCCTACTCTGGGGATCCTGTGTTGCCACACTTGGTCCCTCTGCCACCTACTTTCTCTTCTCTGGAGGAGCAGGGAACAGCAGAAGGCCAGGCCCTGAGGTCATGTTGAAGAGTCAGTGGGTCCACAATGTCGCTCCACAATCCTTTCATCTGGCCCTTGCATCTTGGTTGCCCCAGCTTTTCAGACATCTGGCCTCCTCACACCCCAGGCGTCTCCCCAAGTCCCTCACATGTCTCCTCCTCTACTGCCCCACGTGTGAATTCCCATCTTCTCTCTGCCTCCAACTACCTCTGTGCTTTTCACTTCTTCCTCCCCTCTACTGGAGCTCTCCATCTCCTTCCAAACTCTGTCCCATTGACTCTCCTCTTTTTCTGCCTTTTACTCCGGTCCCTCCCCCTCTGGCTGGCTCTGTGCCCATGAACACTCCGAACATCGCCCACCCGAAGCAGCTTTGTCATGGCATCTCCGCAGCCAAGTGAGTTGAGCCAGTATTCCCCACTCTTTGTTTCCCACACACCCTTGTCCCCCGCACATCTTCGGCCCACAGCAGTCTGGCTTCCTCCTGACCTCCCCACAGAAGGGCTGAGACTAAAGGCTCCTGTGCCAAGCCCAGTGGGTGCTTTTCAGCCCTTATCTGACTTGCTCTCTCTGTGGGAGTCCCGAGTTAATCACCCCATTCTTCATTAAACTTATTTCCTTGGGTTTCCACAACTTTCTCTGAAGACTCACCTCCTACCTTCTTGGCATCTTCATCTTATTTGTGGTTCTATGTAAACAGGAAACTTTTCCTGCAGTCCCACCACAGCCATGATAAGGGCAGAGACAGCACCAATACTTAGAGATAGGACATGAACTTGGGGTCCCGGTGCTGCCGCTGACTGGGAATTACGCGTACACAGAAGCCCACTGTATTCATTAACCAAGAGCTTGGCAGACTCAGCCCAGAGCTGCTAAGGAGCCAAGACTGTGAGCATGAGGACTGAGGACAATCTTGCGCTGTCTCTCACCTCTTCAGTCTCCCAAATGCCCAGAGCCCATCTTTCTGAAGATGCCAAGAAAATAGTTAGGACACAGGTGGATTGCTTGAGCTCAAGAGTTTGAGACCAGCCTGAGCAAGAGTGAGACCCTGTCTCACCCCTATCACTCAGGAAATTACAAGTTTTAGGAGCTCTGGGTCCAAAATCAGAGAGAGAAACCAAATATACTATACTATATGCATTTTGTTTTTGAGACAGGCTTACTCTGTCACCCAGGCTCGAGTACTGAGGCATCACATCACCCCAGCTCACAGCAACCTCAAACTCCTGAGTTCAAGTGATTTTCCTGTCTCAGCCTCCCGAGGAGCTGAGGCTACAGGTGCCCACTCAGCACAACACCTGGCTAATTTTTCTATTTTTAGAAGAGGTGGGATCCTGTTCTTGCTCAGGCTGGTCTTGAACTCCTGAGTTCAAGTAATGTCCCGCCTCAGCTTCCCAGAGTGCTCGGATTAGAGGTGTGAGCCCCGGTGCCAGGCCTGCTCTGTATGTGTCTAACATCACGGTGAGTCAGCCCAGCATCCCGTTTGTATCTGCAGACTGTTGATGTTTCACCTATAAACAGGACTGCCGGAGAATGTCGGCCACAAGACAGTCCAGTCTCTCCCTTAGAAACACCTCAGGAGTTCAAAAAGCATAAACCCTCGCATCAGAAAGTCTCAGCCACTCGCTCAGGTGTGTCCCCTCTCAGAGGCCACACTTCCTAATTTTTAATAAGGGAATAATGAGGCCGACTCCAGAGGCTGCTAGGAGCTAGATCAGGCCACATAAGTAAAGCGTCCCCTGTCCTCTGTTGTAAACACAATCAGCTGACCAAAAATCACTGGGTCATTTGTTCAACAGGCACGTGACAAAACAACAAAGCCCTGGGGACGTGTCAGCTGTCATACTACTTTATCTTCCTCCTCCTCTATGGGGCCACAGGGACGAAACAGAAGCACCCCAACCGCTGGCCAGCCGGGGGCAGAGAGCAGGTGGCCCTGGGTTGCAGGCCACGCAGGGAGTTTTTCTGTGGAGCCTGGTGGGGAGATGTGGAGAGACCAGGAAGTCAGTTCTTGAGGTGGAAGCTGGCATGGGAGGCTTCTGGCTAATTAATCGCATGGTTTTGCTTTCTGAGATCTGAGCCTCTGAGAAGTAGACACAAAGTCAACAGAACACCAGGTTTTCACCACAGAATAGATTTGGACCTGTCAACTCTTTCCAAGCTTCTGCCATGAGCCCTAACCCAACCGTGACCTTAATTGCAACCCTAACCCTAACCTACTCTGGCTTCCTGTACAGGGCCAGCTAATAACTAATCCCACAATGGAGCACGTGGGCCTGGTGCAATCTGGAAGAGAAGAGGGAGCCAACAGGACCCAGCGACTGCCTTCTTACCTGAGTGACAACCTTTTGAGAAGGAGAAAGGATATTCCTTCCAGGGAGTGGAGTCCCCTTTCCTGTGTGCCAGGAGAGGGACTGTTGGTGTGTTCCAGGGCGACGCTCCCAATCTCCCCTCCCCACATCACTGTGCCAGATCCAGCGGAGCCTGATCCCTAGGTGTGCGGGTCTGAAGGTAGATTAGAGCAAGCTTCCCCACTGAGCAATGAGGATGCTGGGACGGACACTGTGTGCTGAGGCTGGGCCTGGCTGGCAGGAGTCAGCTGGCTTGAGGATCACTGTGCCCTGGACCCAACCATGGGGTTGGGTGGTAGAAAGGAGCCGTGTGTGTGTGTGTGTGTGTGTGTGTGTGTGTGTGTGTGTGTACTAAAGAGCCCTGCCACTAAAGCACTGTCCCCTACTGTAGCAAAAACAAGGGCAGCTGGGTTCTGCAGTGAGTCTCCTCCCCAGGGTGGGACAAAAGGGAGAACAACCTCCCGTTCTGAGGAATGACCCAGGGCATGAGCACTGGTGGTGACAATTGGCAGCAGAGTTTTACTGAGAACTTAGAGGCAGCCCAGGCATAGAGAGGGGGAAAGCAATGATAGGAAGGCTGGAGGTGGCCGTGGCAGAGAGGCCCCTGTCAGGAGCCAGCCTTTCTTAGAGTCACCCAGATAGAAGTGGCCCAGGTGGCCCTGCCCACCCACTAGGCAACCCCAGAACCTCAGGACTGCCTCTGGGGTCAACGCTCCATGTCTGGAATTTTTGGATTTACCAGAGTAGTGAGACCCAGGGAGGAAAAATATTAAAAATGGCTTCCTCTTTTCAGCAGTCCTAGAATCCTCCCATTTGAATTTTTTTTTTTTTTTTTTTTTTTTTTTGAGACAGAGCCTCAAGCTGTCCCCCTGGATAGAGTGTTGTGGCATTACAGCTCACAGCAACCTCCAACTCCTGGGCTCAAG
>NW_003852409.1:11175072-11208096 GCF_000181295.1 Otolemur garnettii | reverse complement strand
AGCCTCCCAAGTAGCTGGGACCACAGGCGCCTGCCACAATGCCTGGCTATTTTTTGGTTGCAGCCGTCATTGTTGTTTGGTGGGCCCGGGCTGGATTCAAACCCGCCACCTTAGGTGTATGTGGCTGGCACCTTAGCCACTTGAGCCACAGGCACTGAGCCCAGGCAATCTTCATTCACAATCTCAGTGTGTCCTTCCTTTTCTCCATACCCGCGTGGTTGTCATCTGTAGCTATGGGACAGCTTTGTTGTATAAAATGATGCCACTGCCTGGGTGCAGTAGCAGCTGTAATCTCAACACTCTGGGAGGCTGCCATGGGAGGATCCCTTGAGCTCAGCAGTTTAAGACCAGCCCAACCAAGCGTGAGACTTCGTCTCTACTAAAAATAGAACAATTAGGCGGGGGTTATGGTGGGTAGTCCCAGCTACTGGGAAGGCTGAGACAGGAGGATCATATGACACCCACAGTCTGAGGTTGCTGTGAGCTAGGTTGATGCTGTGACACTCTAGCTCTGTCTTTAAAAAAATGATAAAATGAAATGAAATAATAAAATTGAATGAAATTTAAAAAGTGTCACCAGTTTCCTTGCATGTTGCTTTTCTCCACCAGCAACAACTCCCAGAAACTATTCCAGGTCGCTTGGAAGACCTCCAGTTTTTCCTAATGGCTGCTTACTATTGCACAGTGGTCTATGTTAAGTTGAAATCTCTCCACTCCACTTCCTCCCCCATCTCTGCTCCCCGCAGACACAGATGAGCTCCGAACTTAGACCAGAAAGACAGCCCGATGCAGTGGGAGAAACCTAATTTCCCCACTACTTGGTGAGAGTAAACTGGGAAAATTATGCAAAAAGAACACTTTAAATAATGGTAATGTTGATAGTAGTGACCTATTTGCATTACGGGTTTTGACCTTATTATTGACTTTATTGGTTATTTTCTAAGTTCAATTTTTTTAATGAATAATTTATTCTCATGGTTCAAAATGGCAATCTATGTGTAAGGGCACACGATGGAAAGCCTCCCTCCCACTTCTGTCTTGCAGCCACCCCATTCCCCAGGCCCACAAAAGACCACTATTACTGTTTTCTTGGGTAGGTATTTGGTGAATTATAAACCATTTTTCTTTGTTCCACTTATTCCTCCTACCACTGTAAAATAGGAGGAGAAGAGATATATCATTCCTGTGTTACAATAAAGAAGCCAGAAGTTGGAAAGATAAAGTGAGGACGCACAGCTGGGACTGGGCCCCCAGTCTGCCAGGTCACAGGCCCACCCTGCCCGCCTTCTGTCCACCGGGCGAGCTCACCCTGCAGCTGTAAACCTTACACTTGAGTAAGCACTCACCTTTCCCACCGAGTTATCAGTTCAGCATCTTGGATTTTTTCTCTAGATCCTCTTTTTTTTTAATAACCTTATTGCGAAGCATATGTGATTCCCTCAGCAGAAGCAGTGAGATGTGACAAAGCCAAGGCCCATCCCACCTTCTGCTCCCCTCCCTGTCTGCCTTCCTGCAACATCTGGGAGCCCGTCTGGTGCCTGTGCAGCTGCATTGCTTTTTGTGCCTTTTCTCTCTGCCCAGTGTCTGTCCCCAGGGCCCACAGGATGGAGGCTGTCTGCTGCTGCATCTCTCTTGCTACCTCCGATGTCCCTTGGTAGGAATCCCCCAGTGTGCAATTGAGAACCATCACCTGGGCTTTCATGGCCTTCAGCCCACCTGATCCATACAGTAAATACATGAGATGGGCATGAGAAACTAAGCTCAGAGAGGCCAAGTGAGCTGCCCAAGGCTCCACAGCATGCAGGTGGCCCCGTGGGACCAACCCAAGGGCTTCTGTGTGCTTAGTCTGTGGTACAGTGTCCCCTCTGTGGAATGCCCATGTCCTTTGCTTCTGCCTCTTTCAAGCAGACATAGGTCAAGGTCACAGACCTGGCACTCAGCAGACTGCCTTCAAGACCTGGCTTTGGCACTTGCCAGCTCTATAATTTGGGGCATGTTCCAATTTCTCTAAACTCTGGCCAGCTGAAAAGTGGAGATGATAATGAGAATTGACTTGTAAGGCTCTTTCAAGGTCACAACATGCAATGAGAAAAGGAGACAACGTGCAAAGCACACTTAACAAGGGCTAGATCGGAAGGGAGCTGTGACAGCTGTCTGTTAGAATTTTTAAAGATATTTTGCTTTATGCTTTTTAAAAAAAACTTATTAGACGCAGATCTCCTCCTTTGCTGCCGGTGGACAGAGACCTGGGCTCAATAATCTTTGAGTTGGCGCAGAGCTTTGGCCAGAACAGTTGACAGGTGAGCTGGGCTCCAAGGGTGACTAGTCAGACAAACAAGGTGGGGGCGGCTGAGCCCAGCAGGAGGGAAGAATTGCAGGTGTGAGAGTACCTGGGGTTTTCCAAAAAGGATGACTTGTCCCATGTGGTTGGACTTACCAGGTGGCCTGAGGAGGCGTGGGGAAAGATAAGCCCAGAGAGGTAAAAAGGGTCTAGACCAGGGGTCCTCAAACTTTCTAAACAGGGAGCCAGTTCACTGTCCCTCAGATTGTTGGAGGGCCAGACTGCAGGCCCCGGAATGAGTTGGCTGCTAAGCAGGACAGGCAGTGGTGGCAAAAACGCCTGGTGGGCTGGATAAATGTCCTAGGTGGCCACATGTGGCCCGCGGGCTGTAGTTTGAGGATGCCTGCTAGACCCTTACAGAAAGACAATTAAATAGGTAATAGCACTGGCCTGTGGCCTGGAGGAGGGCAGGTGTTCCCTAATGGAAATCAAACCAGACCTCTATGGATGGGTGTGGTGGCTCACGCGTGTAATTCTAGCACTCTGGGAGGCCGAAGCAGGTGGATTGCCCTGAGCTCAGAGGTTTGAGAGCAGCCTGAGCCAGAGTGAGACCCCCGTCTCTACAACAACAACAAAATAGACTTCTATATCTAAGGCTATTTTAGGCAGGATGGAAAATAGAAATAGAGTCTCCTCGGCACCTCCAGCCACTTCACCACTGATTGGCAGCAAGAACTGAATTTTTGTTGCTGGATGAACTCATCTGGTTCTCTTCCCAATTGTAAAGCTTTCCTTATGGCTAATTCTGGCTTCTCTAGATTTGCCAATCTACTCTTCCCACTGTGAGGATGATTTTAGACAAAGATAATCTCTTATGGATTTGGGCAAATTTAGACATTCTTACTAAAACATAAATGAGGAGAAATATTCTCTAAAGTTTATTCTGAACAAGAGATGATACATGGAAAATGACATGGTACTCTTAATTTCTAATTTTATTCTTATAACAGTCCCTGCTACTGGCTCAGTTATACCATCTTTACTGTCTTATTTTTATGGCCACAAATACATTTCTAAGCATAATGTAGTTTCTTCAAACTTTGCCAACCTGTGAGTAATCTTAGGGTTACACTGAACAGTGTTAACTTTTTCAGTCTATGCCTATAATAGACAGAATAATGTCCCCCCTGAGATGCCTGTGTTCTAATCCCTGGAACCTGTGAATATGTTAGATTCCAAGGCAAAAGGGAATTAAGGTAGCAGATAGATTTAAATTTGCTAAGGAGATTATCCTGGATTATCCAGGCAGGCCCAGTGTAATCTATCACAAGCCTTCTTACAGAGGCAGACAGGCACATCAGAGTTGAAGGAGGAGATGTGACAATGGAAACAGGCCTGAGTGATGCGGCCATGAGCCAAGGAATGTGTGTGGCCTCTAGGAACTGAAGAGGCAAAGAAATAGGGTCTCCCTTAAAGTGTGCAGAGGGAACACAGCCCAGGGCACCTGGATTTTAGCCCAGAAGAGCCATGTGGGACCTCTGACCTTCAGACCTGTAAGATAATAAATTTGCCTTGGCTTAAGCCACTAGGTTTTTGGTCATTTGTTATGGCAGAAATGAGAAATTAGTATGAGGTCCTGACTTGCTGTCCCCGGAGCTGGGCCTTTTCACCTGTCCAAAGTCTAACTGTTTTGAGATGAGATGTCCAAGGACTGACACATGAGGCCTCCCTCACAGACATCCCCCCTCCTCCGCTCTAGCCCCCAAAGCATAGCCACAACCATGCTTGGCCGCTGCTACAGTGTCCCTGAGATCACCCACCCCATCCCACGGCACCATCTTGCAGGATATACAGAAAGCATCAAATGCTCAAGTCTCCAAAGCAGCACTCTGCCCTGCCGTCCTCAGCACTGCCAACCCACCACTGTCCCAAAGGAGCCCAGGGAGACTCTCTGTGTTTCCTTTGGGCACCTAGGGCTCAGGAAGTGTGGCTTGTGTCCCTGCACAGACCGGCAGCTCCAGCCTGCAGTCCCATCCCCTGAGGGTGTATTCTGGGGAAGGCCCAGATCTCTCCTGTGCCCCACCACTGCCCCAGGCTCTACGTGAAAGGTGGCAGCTGCCCTGCTCTTTCAGCCAAAGAGGCATTCACTGCCAGGCGTGCTCACAGGCCCTTCATCCCCAGAAGCCCTCAAGGATCCTCTTCCAGCTGCACAGAGAGCTCCAGAGTGTTACCACCCTGCTCCCTAACTCATATGTCTGGGATCTCAGGTCCCCCCACAGCAGACTCACTGCCCACAGGCCTTTTGGGACCTTGACTTGCTAGTAAGAAAGCTGCTTAAATGCTGTTCTCTCAGGAAACAAAAGAAAAGGGAAAAAGATCCCATCATCGCAATGCCCCTGTCTGGCCACCAACCCTCTTCCTGCAGCTGGGCACAGCCAGCAGAGAGAAGGCTTCACCATGGCCAGGTTTGTGCCAGCAAAGATTTGTGTGCCAAGGCAGCCTCTTCTGGAGTGAGAAGAGGTTGTAGCAGGAAATGAACACCAGCCCCTCCCCCAAGCCATTTAAGCTGCAGCCCTGACGGATTGTCAGTAGCAGGCAAGGGTGATTCCATCCCACCCTGGGCAGCCCCACGGGGCAGCCTTTGGCTGACAAAGCAGTCAGGAGAGAGGGGAGGGGTGTCTTGCAAGCGGGGGCCCACCAATCAGACCCTATCTCTGCAGCTGAGTCTCTTGTGCGAGCTTATTTGCATAATTTGGTTCAATATTTACTGAGCCAACCTCATTTTCTGGGCTGTCTGCATGGCCGACAGCTGGGAAGGCTGCAATTACAGCATTACATGCACGCAGGGAAGCCACTGGGAGCCAGGCACTGAGAGGCAGCTTCCAAACAAACTCAGCCCTAGGGGGGCCACTGCCTGGGTCTGCCCCAGATCCCTGCAGCTGGAAGTCCGCCTAGGCCATAACTACAAGCCAGCTACACCCAGCCAGAGCCAACAACAACAACAGCAGCAACAGTAATAATGGTTACTTGTTACTAAGCTAATAGCTGACTTTTGTTGGGTGCTTGTGTACATGCACCGGCTAAGTACTCTACATGGAATGTCTCACTTAACCCCCACGGCAGCTCTGGGAGGAAGTGCCTCAGTGAGGAATGTTTCATGTAGCTGTTTTAGAAAAAAAATGAGACTTTGTTAGCCCAGGAAAGCATTAGCCCAAGGCACAGCTAAATTCAGGATGTGACTGACATCACGGAGGCTCAGCTTTTCTCCTAAGTGCTGACTTTATCTTCAAGCTCTGCACACAAGCCCCTGGCTGCAGCAGCTCCAGCCCTACATGCAGGCAGTTCTAGGGTGGGAGGCCCGAGGTGATCCACCAGAGCCCTGAGGTCCACCTGGACTGGACGTCACGGGCTCATTTCTGGGTGCACGACATGGGCTTGGTTGAGCTGGGGTCCATGTCTCTCCTCACCTCAGCTTCAGATACCAGCCAAGAGCATGGGAAGAGTGGGTCCCCAAGAAAAAAATAAGGAATTGCCTTTGGATGAAATGTAAGCAAATCCATGTGCCTTACAGTAGGGACTTTTATTATCTGCATTATTCTGATGAGAAAACAGACCTAGAACAAGTGGCTCCAAGTTCACCCAAATGCAAAGTGCTAGAGCTGGTGCCTGAACTCAGATTTGTGTGACTACAAAGTACTTGTTCTGTCTTTTTTTTTTTTAATATTGATGAACACCTTTATTTTTATTTTTTTTTTATTGAGACAGAGTCTCACTTTGTCACCCTCAGTAGAATGCTGTGAAATCATAGCTCACAGCAACGTCAAACTCTTGAGCTCAAGCAATTCTTTTGCTTCAGCCTATCTAGTAGCTGGGATTACAGGGGCCCCCCACAACACCCAGCTATTTTTGTTGTTGTTGTTTAGCAGGCATGAGCTGGGTTCCAACCCACTAGCCCCAGGACATGTGGCCAGTGCCCTAACCACCGAGCTACAGGTGTCCAGCCTTGCTCTGTCTTCTTAACGCACTGACTTAACACCCTCCAATCTGGCCCCCACCCCAAAACAAGAAGGAAGATAATCTCAGTCCCCCTAGTTAGGGGAGCAGGGACAGTTATTCAGGGCCCTGTGCTGGATTCAGTGGTCTACTGGTGCTGTCTTGAAATTAGTACTAATTTTTGAACAAGGGACCTTACACTCTCATTCTTCCCTAGGCCCTATAATCTATATAGCAGCTCTGGAGCATGGGTTTAGATAGAATTCTGCTCTTCCTAAGCAGACCAGCCCCTGGGGTGTCAGAATTCTGGGATTCCTTGTAGATTCCAGGTCACAGCACTTCCTCCCCTCTTTCCACAGCCCATGCTAGGCTGGACCTATGCTTTGTTCTCTCTGCTGAAATTTTCAGCTCTGTAGTCAAGATCTTGGTTCAGAAATGAGACTTTTAATAGACCTGCAAAGTCCAAATCTTGCCCCTCCCTCTGAGGGTTGGATTCCCGTACTAAGCGCTTGAGGCTGCATAGAATGCGTAGGACCAACTCTTAGGGCAATTTCACAGGACTCCTCCTGGCTACTGCTGCTGGCTGCTGGCCTGTGACTTGGAAATGACTCCAAGTTCTACTGCTGCCTCTGTCTGCCAGACTTTCTGGAAGTCTCCAGAAGAGTTCCTTCCATATACATACATATCCTCAGCCACAATCACTGTGGGACACCTACCATACCCCCCTACCCACAGGTAGGGAGCCTCCCAAAGAGGCCTGTGCTTTGCAGAGGTTGATGCTGCCCTCCCAAGAATACTGACAAAGTCACCAAGAGTAAGGTGACCAGATTTTAACATTGGTAAACCAGGACACCATTGGGGGGGGGCGCGGGGCGTGCTATTGGCTGAACTGTTTATGGTTAGGAATCCTCTGGGAGGGGGGCTACTTGTTTGTTCCAGACAGTTTGGCTCCTTTTGAGCTAATTGTCCTTGCCTAGAAGCAGGGAGGGAGCCACCGATTCCACTTGGGTGACCTTACCCAGGAGGGGAGTAGGGAGTTTACATTAGCCTTTTCATTTCCAAATGAAGTTACATTAACCTCTTCTTCATTCCCAAATGGAGTTACATTAACCTTTTTAGCAGCCAAAAACCCTATATTCCCTTCCCATTCTCCTGCCCTTCCCTAGCTTGTCGTGCATTCTTTCCAAAAATCAGGACTTTTTAAAAATGCCGTGGGACACGGGACAAATTGTTAAAAACTGGGACTGATCCACCAAAAGCAGAATGTCTGGTCACCTTAGCCAAGAGAACTGCCTTGCTCAGTTTTCCAAGTGACAGCAAAGGGCCATGTTCCGTCCAGGGACAGAAGGAGGAGCCTCTGTTCAGTGACGTCAGGGGGCCCTCACGTAGCCAAGCTAGGGCCAAGGATCCCAGAAAGTCTCTCCTAAACATGCTCCTTTCATTTTCTCCGAGCAACTCTTGAATATACAACTGCAGCAAGGAATGTCCAACAGTTTGATGTCAGAGCACTGCCCAAATCTATGATCTAGAAATTGATACTCTTGCTGATTCCACTGCATATTTATTCAACAAACGTGTAATGATGGGTTATCTGTTCCAGGCCCTGGCCTAAGTACCTGTGTGCAAAGGAAGCAGTCTCAGAGATTAATAACTGCTAGTCAGCTCGAGCTGACATAACAAAATATCACAGATTAAGATTGCTCAACAACATGTTGACTTCTCACAGTTCAGGAAGCAGGAGTCCAAGACCAGGGTGCCCAGCAGCTGGGTTCCTGGTGCAGCCTCTTCCTGGCTTGCAGATGGCTGCCTGCTTTCTTGCTGTCTTCTCGTGGGTGAGGGACAAGAGAGGGTAAGAAAGTCCTTATGACGGCACTAATCCCATCATGGGGGGTGGGGGCTCACCTTCACCACCTCATTCTAGCCTAATTATCTCCAAATACTGCAACATTAGGAATTAGGGCTTCAACGTATAAATTTGGAGGACACAAGTAATTAGTTCATAATAATAACTTAACCCAGAAGAGCAGATTCTGGAGGCAGACTGGATTCCAGTTACAGTCTAGTACTTATTAGCTGTACGATCTTGAACAACTGTGCCTCAGTTTCATCATAAGTAAAGTGGGTATGGAGGCTGGAGACCCAGGGAAGAGTTGCAGTATTAGCCCCAAAGCTACCTGCTACAGAGTCCTTCCTGCTCAAAGGACGTCAATTTTGGCTCCATTCAGGCCTTCATCTGGTGAGAAGAGGCCCAACCACATTATGGAGAGTCATCTGCTTCACTTATATTCCACCTTTCTCAATGTTAACCTCATCCCAAAATCACCTTCATAGACATATCCAGAATAAGGTTTTTTATTTTTTGGTTTTCTTTGAGACACAGTCTCACTCTGTTGCCCTGGATAGAGCGCCGTAGAGTCATATTAGCTCACAGCAAAGTTAAACTCTTAGGCTCAAGCAATCCTCTTGCCACAGCCTCACGAGTAGCTGGGACCACGGCATCTGACATAATACCCAGCTACTTTTTCTATTTTTAGTAGAGAGGAGTGCTCACTCTTGTTCAGGCTGGTCTCCAACTCCTAAACTCAAGCGATCCACCTGTCCCAGCCTCCCAGAATGCCAGGATTACAGTGCCTGGCCTCAGAATAATGGCTGACCAAATATCTGGGCACCATGGCCCAACCAAGTTGACACATAAAATAAACCATTTCAGCTATCATCATCATCATAATAATATATGCTTTAAAGTGTTATTATGGGGGTTAAATTATTATGGAGGTTAAATAAACATTGTCCTGGTATAGAATGGGGACTGAGTAAGATTAGTAAGTACATTTCCACCATCCAGAAATTCAACTACACTTATAACATAAACAACATTTTACACAATCACTCAAAGCAATTTTGTTCCTTAGAGCCACAGGAGCTCAATAGATCTCTAAAAGGAACTGCTTCTGTCATATCCACCCAGAAAATCAATGCCAACCTGTACCTCCTTTCTTTTGAGAAACTGTTCCTCTGCCTGCTTCAACCATGTGGCTCTTATTGGAGCTGCCAAACCTACAGCCCTGAGCTCCTGGCCACCTGACCCACACTGAGCCAATCGTAGTTCTAGCTTGGGAATTTCTGTGGAGCTGTGGCAAGAGCTTTTGTTTTCAGCTAGAAGCTGGGACACTGTCATCTGGGGAGTTCCCATCAGCCAGAAATGCAGACAGAGGTTCCGGAACCATCAGGAAGAAGAGGAGGGAGCTCTGGAGGCTCTGCAGTTCTGAGCCTGGTGGTCCTAAGTCAAAGCAGATCCCTACTGAGAACCTTAGATCCCTGTGTCCAAGAAGACAGACACATCCAGACTTTCTTTTTCTTTTCTTTCTTTCTTTTTTTTTTTTGTTTTGAGACAGAGTCTCAAGCTGTCCCCCTAGGTAGAGTGCTGTGGCATCATGCTCACAGCAACCTCCAACTCCTGGGCTCAAGCGAGTCTCCTGCCTCCGCCGCCCAAGTAGCTGGGACTACAGGCGCCTGCCACAACGCCCGGCTATTTTGTGGTTGCAGCCATCATTGTTGTTTGGCAGGCCCGGGCTGGATTCGAACCTACCAGCTCAGGTGTATGTGGCTGGTGCCTTAGCCACTTGAGCCACAGGCGCCGAGCCCATCCAACCTTTCTTCACCCATCTTGGGCTTATCTTTGATTTTGCCTAACCCAGTGGCTTACTCTGTTGGCTTGTCTGTGAAGGAAAGGCTTGTCTGATCATCTACTTAACGTGTGTTTTTTTGGGGTGCCTACTCCATGTTCAGCGCCAGTCTGACCAAAGGCCCACTTGGTGAATGTGTGAGTCCCCCCTCAGTGCCTCATGGGGTATGGTGGGGAACACACACTCCCCGTTCTTGAAGTCTGGCTGGGTAATTCAGTGGTTCCCCATAGGAAACACTCAGTTTACCTGACACAATTATTTCAACCCAAGGGCCCCACCAGCCCACCAGTGAGGTTGTGTTTTTCCAATACCATCCCGAGACAGGAGGTCACTCTCCCTTTTGGAACCTTAGTTTCCCATTTCTGAAAGAAGAAGTTGGACTAGATGACCTCTAAGGCTTTGCTACAATATGGGCTTGGCTGAGCTGAGGTCCAAGTTTGAGGCAAACTATCCACCTGCTGGCTACAGACAGAGGATGAAGAAAATGCTATGAGGCACACAAGGCTGTCTACACGCTCTCCTAGAACCCCTAGGTGGTGGGACCCCAGCATGGGGCTGGGCAGGGCTTAATCTAGCATTCAGACTTGAAGGATGGAGGGTGGGATATGCCTCCTGTGATCTATTTACCTGATGGCAAAGATGAAATTCTTCCTGAAGGAAGAGAGAATGGGGAAGCATTTTTGGTTCATGGATGGGAAGGGGGAAAGCGAGGAGCAGTTCTGAGCACAGTTCAGCAGCTGTCACTGAATTCATGGTCCTTTCCTCCCCGCCGACTTCAAACCTAGTGCTATGGCTTGAATGACGTCCCCCCAAAAAGAAGTTTAAGTTTTAATCCCCAGTAACTGTGAATGTGATTTTCTTTGGAAATAGGGTCTTTGCTGATAAGCAAAATAAAGTCATTAGGATGGGACTAATCCAATATGATTATAACTTTGTAAAAATGGATAATTGGACACAAAGAAACCCATACAGGGAGAAGCCATGTTAAGACAAAGGGCGAGATTGGGGTGATGCATCCTAAGCCGAGAGATGCCAGGCCTTGCCAAGCAAACCACCAGACTCTCCCCTGGGCCCCAAGAAGGAGCTCACCCTGCAAATAGCTAGATCTCAGACTTCTGGCCTCCAGAACTTGGAGATAATAAATTTTTCTTATTGAAACCACCCATTTTGTGGTACTTTGTTACGGCAACCCTAGGAAATGAACACATCTAGGGTCTAGGGAGGAATACATGTAGTAGAAGTCCAGAACTGAAGGAGCAACTTTTCTACAACTTCTGTGGGCCTCTGGGAGCTTGAGACATTTGCCATATGGATGTCAAATTATTTGAGGGTACCCTCCATATGGACATCCCTGCCCTGACACTGGGCAGTTATGGCCTAGTGAGAGAGGATACCTGAGAAGGGTGAGGTCTAGGTGAACAGGTCTTCTCAAGGAGACCGCAAGGATGCATCTGCAGGGTCCTCTCCATGGTGACTCAGCTCTTGGGAATTTGTAGGCTTAACTTCCTGGAACTTGGAAATTTCCAAGTTCTGTGAAATCCTGTAGTTCTGTAGGGGCTGGACTAGCATCTCCCGCTTGATTCAAACTGGCCAATGAGAAGGTACCTCTGGGGTGGAACTTTTTGACTGTCAATAAAAAGGGAAAGACCAAGCCAGTTGGGGAAATTCTTCTATGCCATTAGCTCCCAGCTGGTGAATAGAGCCCTTCCTCTTATAACCGTGGTGTTTGGGTGCTCTTTCTCTCCGTTGGGCCTCGTCTTCCTGTAACACTAGAAAGAGATGCTGGTGGACACAAGCACCGCAGCCCAGCTGGGTTTTGTGCTGTCAACAAAAGGAGACAGTAGGTCAGAGAGCCAGTGGTGGGCGCCATCCTTCCTGGTGAGTAAAGGGAAGGGCTGAGCGGTCTTGTGATCGGGAGAAGCCTGCCCACTAAGTCAGCCGGTGCTCCTGTCTCTCTGGACACAGGGCAGTCCGGCCTCCGCAGGCCTGATCCTGCTGACTCACCCCTGCAGAGGGGCTGGCTCCCCCTCTTCCAGCACGCGCCTCACGGGCTGGTCTTCCTGTGCTTCCCTGCTAACTGTGGAGCCTCCGACTTGACTCATGTGCACTCCTGTCGTCCAAACTCCTCTTAAAGACGTTTCCTGCCTATTCCTGCTACACCTGGGCCCCAGCAGCTCCTCCCCAGCCCCTGGTGGAAGTAGCAGCCCTCCTTCAGAATCTTCTCACCTCTTCTTCCCTGGAGGTACTCTCCTGAGCTTTCCGTAGGGTCAGATACTCTGTCTATCCTGTTAAGTAGCTCTGGTATTATAGTTACTCAGTGTAACTCTTACCTCCTTTTTCCCCTGGCTCTTGGACGGACCCAGTTCATGCCCAGCTCAGCCTCTCTGTGCTGGCTTCTCTCCCTGTTTTCTACAGATCTTCACAGAGCTGCCGCTATCTTCTGAATCTTAACTCAAAGGTCACTTTTCAGAGACGAGCCCTCTTCCTGGATCATCCTAACTAAAGATGCCCCTCACTCACTGCATTTTGTGGTCTTCAAAGCACTTGTCCTTGTCTGAGATCAGCTTAGTTTATTTGTGGTCTCAATCAGGGCCAGCAGGAAAATAAAGCCCACTCCACGTGTCCAACAGGAAGAACTTCATAGAGGGAATCAGTACAAGGTGCACTCCGACTGCAGGAAACCACCCTACCCCACAGGCAGGAGGAACCAAGAGGAGGCAAGGAAATGGGAGCAGCCAGGGAAGCTGAATCACTGGGCCTGGTGAAGGAGGCTGGATGGTGCAGGGGGGGCTGTCCAGTGGAGCTAGACCCCAGAGGAGTGGAGGAGAAGCAGACGCACTCTCCTATGATTTCACCGAGGTGGGGGGGAGAAGAAGAAGAAAAAGAAAGAGGAGGAAGGGGAAAAGGAGGAGGAGGAGGAATGCCCTGACTTCTCCCTTCTTTCTAGTGCCTCCATGGGACAAATTCAGAGCCGTTTGGCAAGGAAGCCTCGGAGATGTATTAATAATTTACAAGGGAGGCCGTCTCTGTGATACCAAGAGGAGAAAGGGAAGGGCAGGGGAAGCCCAGGGTGCAGACAAATGACCAGCATGTCTGTACACCTGTTCATTGCATCCCCTACTCATTTAGAGCAGAAACCTAAGTGTTTACCCCCGGCCCCTGGAAATGTCTGAACAGAGGGGGCTTTTGACATTAAGACTAACTGATAGTAAGGCAGACTGATTGAGGCTGATTCCTGTGTCTTGAGAGAGAAAATACATTTGAGCCTTAATACAGACATTCCTTAAGTGTAGGTAAAAATAAAACCAAACCAGCAGTTTGGTTGTGATGACTGAATGAGAAACTGTAAGTACACAGGCCTAATGTTACAGGCAGCACACGATAAAGGCCCCATAAAGCACGGCACACTTCATGAGCTCATCCATTTTTCAGTTGTGCTTGGCCATAGTCATCAGACCCAGACAGACAATGGTTTCCTATAGTCTGCTTGGGCCTCGTAATCCAATGAAGACAATATGTACCACCTAACAATGATTCAGTGAAAGACAAACCACATATACAATGGTGGTCCTATGGGATTACAGTAGAGCTGGACAATTCCTATTGCCAAGTGCTGTACTAGTTATAATGTCACATTACCTTTTCTGTGTTTAGATACACACATGCTATTGTGTCACAATTGCCCACAGTATCCAGTAACATGCCATATAGGTTTGTAGCCTAGGAGCAATATGCTGTAACATATGGCTTAGGTGTGCAGGAAGTTATACCATCCAGGTTTGTGTAAATACACTCTATAACATTTGCACCATGCCAACACCTAATGACCCATTTCTCAGAACATATCCTCCTCATTAAGAGGCATATGATTGTGGTTTTTAAAAAATTAGCACAATTTGTAGCATGCCTCACCATTTATAATGCACTTTTACAGTAACAATCTCATTTGAGGCTCGGCGCCTGTGGCTCAAGCGTCTAAGGTGCCAGCCACATACACCTAAGGTGGCGGGTTTGAATCCCCAGCCCGGGCCCGCCAAACAACAATGATGGCTGCAACCAAAAAATGGCCGGGCGTTGTGGCGGGCGCCTGTGGTCCCAGCTACTTGGGAGGCTGGGAGGCAGGAGACTCGCTTGAGCCCAGGAGTTGGAGGTTGCTGTGAGCGTGATGCCATGGCACTCTACCCAGGGGGATAGCTTGAGACTCTGTCTCAAAAAAAAAAAAAATCTCATTTGAGTCCCTCTAAATAACCACACATATTAGGTAATAATAACTATTAACTATTGAGAGCTTACCCATGGCAGGTTCTGTGCTAAATGCTTTGCATGTATTAATTCCCTCATCTTCACATCTCTCTATAAAGTAGATGTCACAGATAAGAAAACTGAGGCACAGAGAAGTCAAGAACATGCCAAAGGTCACACAGCTGGAAAATGGCTGAGCTGGGATTTGACCTAAATCATTTAAGCAAGATGCTGTTTTAGTTGGTTCTGTGAGAAAACTAGATCTGAAATGATGCAAACATCGGGCAGGTAGTGAGTGGCAAACCTGTATCTTTCCCACATCCTGCTGTAAAGCTCCATCTCTCTTGACCCTTCCATGATATAAACATGGAGGTGGTGTGCTACGGCAGCTCCTCAGAGCACCACGCGTTTCAGTGGGCAGCTGCCCCAGGGGCTCAGATCCCAGAGCAGACACAATGAGCATCTGTGAGGTCCTCAAGGCAGCCAGCTGGTGTGTGGGTGAGAGCAGGGATCCACCTACTAACTCCTCTTTGACTCGAGCCCAGCCTGCACACTAGTGAGTGTGTAAGGAGAGGGGCACGTGGGTGGCAGCCCTTAGGGCAGTGTAGAGCCTGGAGCAGTTCTGGGTGTCTCATCCAGAACCTCCAGCTCCCATGCACACAGCGGAGGACCAGTGAATGCCTGCTGCTGACTGGGGCAGGGGTGGGGGGGTGGAGGGGGTTGTTTCTTCCCATAGACCAACCTAGAGGCCACACTCACAGGTTAAACAGCGACTCAGTCAGTTTGCAGAGAGCATTCCGGAGCTGCCCACACACACCTGGGGCAGTGAGCTAACTACCTGCTGGCTCCAAAGCCTGTGGGAAGAGTGGGCTGTAGGCAGGCAGGTCAAAAGTTTACACCTGAGAGTCCACAGCTCCAGGATGCTAAATGCAATCCAGGTACTGTCTCGGACTTGATTTTGCAGCAGTGAAAGGACATTAATGGAAACAATGTAGTTAAGCTAAGAGTACTGGCCCCACACTAGCGTCCCTGTTGTGATGAGCGGGTCTGGTTATAAAGGGTGTTAACATTCGGGGAACCTGGGTAAGGGGTACACAGGAACTCTCCACATTATCTTCCCAAATTTTCCTGAGAATATAAAATTATTCCCCCCTTATTTTATTTTATTTTTTCAGACAGAGTCTCAAGCTATTGCCCTGGGTAGAAAGCTGTGGCATCACAGCTCACAGCAACCTCCAACTCTTGGGCTCAAGCAATATTCTTGCCTCAGTTTTTTTTTTTATCTTTAGTAGAGACAGGGTCTCACTTTTTGCTCAGGCTGGTCTCAAACTCACGAGCTCAAGCAATCCACCCAACTCGGCCTCCCAAGGTGCTAGGATTACAGGTGTGAGCCACTGCACCTAGCCCCCCCTCCATTTTATTAAAATAGGTTTTTTTAAAACTCTTCTGGAGGGAATCCCAACTCCATGACATGACCTGTAAGTCAGTTAAACTTTCTCTTCACGTACCTTTGCATCTTCTTGTGCAGACACAAATATGGGGATCGCAGGGGTCCCTGCCTCAGAGTTTGAATGGCAGTTAGCCTCATCCAGCAAGAAAAACTAACAGGTGTTGGCTGTCACTGTTATCCACATCATCGACATCTGCTCTCACAGGCCACGGGAGACGTGGAAATCACGCCCCATTGTCCCTTCATGGAAGGACTTGCTCCCTGTGGCAGACAGCGTCACATCTGGTGACTGTGGGGTGGTGTCAGCTGGCCCAGCCCCCTCAGCCAGGTGTGGGACAGATTTTCTAGGCAATGCTTGCTCCAGGTCTCCCCGTGGCCCGGCCAAGGCTCCAACGGGTCTGCATCTCGATGGAAGAAGTCAGACCAGTTGACTTCTTCCCCCACGCCGTTCCTTCCCAGGTGTTGGTCCTTGATAAACACCTTGCCCTGAACTTCATCTCAGCATTTGCTTCCCAAGAACCTTATCTGCAGCAGTTGGTGCTGGGACTCGGTCCAAGAAAGTAGGTGATTAGATGGGGCCTGAGAACGCATTACTCACCTCTCAGCTGGCAAGAAGGACCCTGTCACTGCGGTGGACAGAGCTTGAGCAAGTCTGAGCACAAGGAAGCTTCCCAGTGTTAAAAACTGTCACGAAGGTGATTGGATGGTGCACCAGTGGGCAGAGGGTGCTGGCAGGCAATGAATGTTTCAGGCACTTGAACTTGGGGGTCCAGGTAGGGATAGTAGCTATAAAGGTGACAGCATTAGACTTCTCAGATACTCATTGATCTGTCTTAGGATTTTCAGTTCTGTTCTATCTGTCCTATTTGTCCTATGCTGGTTCTTTAGCTATGGTTTTTTTTTTTTTTTTGAAAATTTTGTCTCACTATGACTTTATAATATGTCTTAATAACTGGTGAGGTAGGTGTAAATGACAATTGTCATTACAGATGAAGATACTCAGGCTCATACAACTTGAGTACGTTGTCTAAGATCACACTGGTAACAGGTAGCTGATGTAGGATTTGAACATAAGTTTGATTATTTCAAAGACTGGGCTCCTTCCCCTCCACCAGGCTGTCCTCAGAGTTGGCTTACTTTCCCGTGAAGGAGAAAAGAATGGGACAGGGTTTTGATTGCATTCGCTTCTTCTTTTAGTCTCAAAGGAGGTCAAGTTCTTTCCCCAGAGGAACTGGTATTTCCTTTTGGCTCCTGGAACCAAACAGAGAAGCTGCATTGTTGACGTCCCCAGGAGCACCCAGCAGGGCAGAAAGGAGTGTCCCAACTCAGGGCCCAGAGAAACAGCCCCACTTCAGCCGGCCTCCTGCTTCCTCCACTACAGCGGTAGGGAAGGGCCGGGAAGCCTCATCATTGTCTTTATCTTTTGAAAATAGATCTAAACACATCTGTCCTCTGCTAAAAGCAAGCTAAGCAGACAACACTACCCACCTCCAAGCAAAAACAAAACCTGCGGTGGTTTCCCAGTGAAGCAATAGACTGCAGACTTTTGCTTGGTTTTGTTTCTTTTTAGCCAGTATGTCTCCTCTTTTCCTATGATAAAGGAAAGCCCAAGATGTAAAACATTGAAGTGTAGCTTCCCAGTGGCCTGGAGCCTCCTGTTCAGACTTCCTCTTGTGTCTGGCATATTTAGTGTAGGTGCTCAGTTAAATATTTGTTGACTTAATGAAATAGGCCCTGGAGCCTGTCTATAGAACCCAGTTGGTCATCCACCCATGTTGAGCTTAGACTTGAACCTCCAATATGACATTTGAGTTCCTTGTAAATTGGGCCCTGTCCTAATGTAACTTCCTCCCCTCTGACCAAAGCCTGAGCCATACCAACAATCTCACCATTCCCCAATTCGCTTGGTGCTTTATAGTATCCGGGCCTTCGCAAAAGCTATTTCCTGAGCCTGGAGTGCCTTCCCTCCTACTTCTCTTCTTTCTTTTTTTTTTTTTTTTTTTGAGACAGAGCCTCAAGCTGTCCCCCTGGGTAGAGTGCCATGGCTTCACTGCTCACAGCAACCTCCAACTCCTGGGCTCAAGCGAGTCTCCTGCCTCAGCCTCCCAAGTAGCTGGGACCATAGGCGCCTGCCACAACGCCTGGCTATTTTTTGGTTGCAGCCATCATTGTTGTTTGGCAGGTCCGGGCTGGATTCGAACCCGCCACCTTAGGTGTATGTGGCTGGCGCCTTAGCCACTTGAGCCACAGGCGCCAAACCCTACTTCTCTTCCTGTGTGAACTCTTACCGCCCAGCTCATGGATCTCCTGCTCTATGAAGCCTTCCTTGGTTTCTTGTTGGTTATCCTGTGGGCCTTATCTCTGTGATGATTATGCATCTACTATAGTATTTGTGATGGTCTTGTAAAGCTCTGTCTGTCTCAGAACTCACTGGGGCAGAGTTTGGGGCTCTTAACTCACATCCTCAGTCCAGTATTGGGTCTGGCACTTAATGCTCAAAAAATATTAAATATTATATAGAGCCAGGAGTGGTGGCTCTTGCCTGTAATTCTAGCATGCTGGGAGGCTAAGGTGGGTGGAGTGCCCGAGCTCAGGAGTTTGAGACCAGCCTGAGCAAGAGTGAAACCCTGTCTCTAAAAAAATAGCCAGGCGTTGTGGCAAGTGGATATAGACCCAGCTATTTGGGAGGCTGAGGCAAGAGAATCACTTGAGCCCAAGAGTTTTTTTTTTTTTTTTGGCTGGGCTGGGTTTGAACCTGCCACCTCTGGCATATGGGGCCAGCAGCCTACTCCTTTGTGCCACAGGCGCCATCCTTGAGCCCAAGAGTTTAAGGTTGCTGTGAGCTATGACACCATGGCACTCAACCCCAGGGCGATTGAGAGATTCTGTCTCAAAAAAGAAAAAGAAAGAAAGAAAAATTAAATATTACATGAATGAATGAACAAGGGGATCAGTAGGAAAACTTCAACGCATAAATAAGGAATGGAACCAGTAGTCACCCCCCATGGAGAGCTGTCATTTGGGGAGTCAGCCCAGGACAGATCTCCTGGATAGAACGCAGAGGCAGACACTTGGCAGCATTTGTCAAACACAAAGAAGGTGGCTCTGGCAGGGTGAGGAATCTAGGAGTCTGGGTCTCAGTCATCTACAGCGACAAAGGCCAGCCAATCAGTAGCTAGTTCTTGTAGCAATAGCTGCCTGCCCCTGCCTGAACTCTCCTCTTTTCCCACCCTCACCCCTCCCTCCATGCTCACTCGCAGACCCAGACCCAGGCCCTGGAGAAGCTCCTCCCACTTCTATGCCCACCCCACAGGCTGGGGAAGAGCTGCTCCCACACTCTAGCTCCTGAATTTCCTTCAGAATCCTGTAGAGGGCTGTCCCATGGGCAGATACTAACAACTTCTTCTGCCCCTAAGAACTTGCCTGAATTCCCTTCCCATGTGGGACCCTTTAGAAAGTCTTTTTTTTTTTTTTTTTGAGACAGAATCTCACTATGTTGCCCTTAGTAGAGTGATGTGAAGTCACAGCTCACAGCAACCTCAAACTCTTGGGATTCAGGGATTGTTTTGCCTCAGGCTCCCAAGTAGCTCCTCTCATTGGGGGAGAGGAGGGTCAGGGAAGGCTTCATGAAGGTGCTTATTTCCCTGAAGCTTGAAACTCCATCATTGATTCATTTATTCAACCAAAACTTATTGAGCACTTCCTAGGTGCCAGGTGCTATGAGTACCTAGAAGAATAAGATGCAGGTCTGCCCCTAAGGAATTCACAATCCCGTGGTGGAAAAAGAAATCAGACAAAGGCAATGCTTTGTGTCATGGGTGAATATGATAGGAGAGTCCATGGGAGCCTCAATCCAGTGGGGGGGGGGGCAGTGGGTGGTCACGGCAGGGTCTTGGTCCAGTGGGGGGCATCATGAGAAGGTCCTTGTCCAGTTGGGGGGGTTATGGGAGGGTCTCAGTACAGTGTGAGTGGTCATTGGATGGTCCTGGTCCAGTCAGAGGGTTATGGGAAGGTCCCGGTCCAGTGTGGGTGTTTGTGAGAGTCCTGGTCCCAGTGTGGGTGGTCATGGGAGGGTCCTTATGGAGTGTGTGGTGTTATGAGAGGGTCCTGGTCCAGTCAGGGGCCATGGGAAGGTACTGGTCCAGTGTAAGGGTATCATGGGAGGGTTCTGGTCTAGTGGAAGGGGGGGGTTCATGGAACGCTTAGTGAGGAAGGGATCTCTGGCTGAGTGTGGAAGGTTAAATGGGGAAACAAGGGAAAGAAATGTCCAGAGACCCTGGAGGAGTGTGTGCAAAGACCTGGCAGTTAGCCCTGCTACCTGGGCCCTGAAGCAGCCAAATAGACGGCCATTTGTGTACGTGTGTGAGTTCCAAGTTCATGGGGGAAATTTGTGAGACCTGGGGTTGGTGCAAGGCCACCACTGTTGAAAATTGCATTGTGTAGCTTGAGATTACGAGCTTTGTAATTCATAAAGAAAAGAATACAGGAGGTTGCAAAAGCATTTCAGGCCACAAGGAAGAATGACTCTTTGGAAGACTTTCCTCAGACTCCTCCCGCTGTCTAGGGGCTGTAGGGACGTCTGGCTGAGGAATCCACATGGTCAAGTGGAGGGCCATTGCTCCAGCTGGAAGGTGGCATCCTGTGGTGACCTTATGCCTTGCAGAGAGCCCTCTGCTTGCAAGAGCTGTCTTTGTTTGGATGGGATTTAAAGGTGGGATTCTTCTAAAGGGACAGTCTTCCCCACCCCTACCCCACTCCATTTACATAATGTAAATCTGAAAGAGAAGGAAAAAAACCCATCTGACTCCAAATCCTATTAGTTTTCTCTGTGCTCCTTCCATTACAAGTTTTAAGGGGACAAAGGTCCAAGGTCATCTCAGGGTCTTGAAGAAAAACTCACCCTCTTCCTGACCCCTAACACTCATATAGGACAGAAAACCAGCATCAAGGAGGAGGAGGCCTGGAACCAGGCAAATGCCCATCCTCCTGCCATGTTCTAGTGATAAGCACTTGGGCACATGGCTCACACCTCAGTCATGACAGTTCCTAGGTTAAATGAGTCAAGGTAGATAAAACTCTTTGTACCTGCAGCTGTCTGGGTTTAGTTCTCCAGCTCTGCCCTGTAGAGCCTGGCAATGGCCTCCAGATCAGCCTCTTCCCTTCCTTCCCCACAAGTTGCTTTAAGCCTTTCAGTGATCCAGGTTCATCCTCACCTGAGTCTTCCCCACCTGACACTGTGTGGCTCTCCCTCACCACAAGGGGGCATGTCAGCGCATGGTGGACAGCATCTGCCATCCAACTTTCCAGCAAGTTCTGTTTAAATAAATGCTAAGTCCTAACATTTTGCCATCACTCCCTTGGACTTTTCGTTTTATTTTCCCTTAACAATGTCAAACAAACTATCCAACTCCACAGCCTTCAGAGACCTCAAGCACAATTCCTTCTAGTTCCCTTGTTAGTTGTAGGAGCTGAGCTCTCACTACTGCTGTTGGCTTTGACACAATGTTTACTAACACAAATGTGCAAATAGTTACGGCCAGATGCACATAGTTGAGTACATGTTCAGAGTGGAGCAAGTGATCAATCCTCTGCTGGCTCTGGGGCATAATAGCCTTCACAAAGCCTGTAACATGTAAGTAGTGGGTTTTAAAGGTAGAATAGGAGTTCATATGAGGAGAGAAGAATATGGGAGAATTTTTGGGTAAAGTGACCAGCATGTGTAATTGTGTCAAGGAGTGGAAGGCCTGGGTTACAAAGCCCTGTTGAATGTGGTGGAAAAGGAGAGAGACTAGGCTGAAGCAAGTTTATAAAGGAGGTTCAAGGTCATTGGGCAGCGAAACATCAGGGAAGGCTTCATGGAGGTGCTTATTCACCTGAAGCTTGAAACTCCATCATCGATTCATTTATTCAACCAAAACTTACTGAGCACCTCCTAGGTGCAAGGTGCTATGAGTTCCAAGCAGAGGAGTTTGGAGTTTGTTATCTTGAAAGCAGAAATGGAGAGCAGTATGACAAGGTGACATCAACCAGCTCAGGTATTCACTCTTTCAAACTGTCTCCAACATATAGGAGGGGACACTTCCCCAGTACCCCAGGGACCTTCCATCTCCAGCAGTCACATCTACAAGTGGAAAAGCCTTCACTAAAGACAGCAGTTCTGAAACTTTTTGGTCATAAGACCTCTTTTTCATCTTAAAAACGATACAGAAACCCAGAAGAGTCTTTGTTCATGTAGACTTTCATCTGTCGATATTTACTTATTCAATATCAACATAGGATTTTTTTTTTTTTTGAGACAGAGCCTCACGCTGTCACCCTGGGTAGAGTGCTATGGCACCACAGTTCACAGCAACCTCCAACTCCTGGGTTTAAGCGATTCTCTTGCCTCAGCCTACCACATAGCTGGGACTACAGGCACCCACCACAATGCCTATTCTTTGCTTGGAGTTGTCACTGTTGTTTGGCAGGCCCGCCCAGGCTGGATTTGAACCCACCAGCACTGATGTATGTGGCTGGTGCCTTAGCCACTTGAGCTACAGGAGCTGAGCCCAACACAGGAATTTTTAAAATATTTAATTCATTTATAATCAATCTATTATATAGTAGAATTAGAACACTACTTTTTTTATGAAAACTATTTTTAAAAATCGTGATGTGACTGGCATTGTATTTTGAGATTTGCAAATCTGTGTTTCCTAGTTTATTGGGAGACAGCTGGATTCTCACATCTGCTTCTTTATTCAACCTGTTGTGACGTCACCTATCATGTACCCTTTGGGAAATTCCACGACGTACCTATCAGAGTGGGAGTAAAAATGGCAAGCAGAGTCTTGGTGTGTTTACGAAAATAATTTTTACTCATAGACGCCCTGGTAAAGGCTCCACCTCCCACATGTTAAGAACTAGCAAGGACCAGGCAAATCACCAGAGGAACAGGTACTGTTGAAACAAGGTTTGAACTGCACAGGTTTAAAACAAACAACAAAAACAGCAAGGAGGAATGGAGAAAGAAAGAAATCAGGAGGGATGAAGGCTGAGCTTAGGGAACCTAATAGAGCAGGAACTAATGGTTGACAGTGTCACTCAGGGAGACTTTGGACCTAAGCACCCAAGGCTTGCCTCCTGGCTCTGCTTTGACTGCAGTTACCCCATTTGTAAAAAGGCAATACTGCCTCAAATAAGTCAACTACCTGGCACAGAGTGAGACAGTGGGCTTGAAAGTGTTAGTGCCTTTTCTTGGGTCATATCAGGACTTCCGAACATAGCAGCTGGGAGATACGAGTAAGGCTGTGGGAGGCTGCTTTTGCTTCTGCACCGTGGGGTCAGACATGGATCCTGAACACAGACACCTTGAAGGCTGATGTATTCGCACAGCCACTTTATCCAAGGCCACAGCGTGATGCAGCCACCAAACCAGCAAGTTCAAATGCAGGCTGCATGGAGGTATCCTGCACGAAACAAGAGCAGGGGTGCCGGCACCCTCTGCACTTGGCATGGCTCTGCCCTCCCTGAAGCATCATGTCCATCAGGAGGGGGAAGGACTCAGTATACTCATTCCAAAAGGGGGATTTTTTTCAGCATGAAGACAACTTGGCCAGGGGGGTGGGATGTGATCATGCAGACATAATCTCTTAAAGAAGGGAAGGATTGACACAAGAAAGAGGAGCTAAATGAGCTCAGGGTGCCTACCAGAGTGAACTGGGACCTGAGGATGGCTAGGCAGACAGGCAGTGGGAGCATGATGCGGGGTTCCTTCAGTCATGAGCAGTGAATCCCAGAGGTCAGAGCTGGTGGGAGTACCGCCACCAGGAGTCGTCAAGTGGAGGCTTGAGGCCGCTTGTGAGACAGGCACCACGCTTGTCAGTGGGGGACACCCACAGGCCCTTCCCAAATCGGAGTTTCTGTGCCTTGGCAGCTTGGAAAGACTGTCAGAGGAAATCAAAAGAAACGTTGAGAAGGGACATCAGTCCCCTGAGATGGGTAGAAGAAGCAGTGGGCCTTTTCCAGGCAGGTTTGCCAGGTTCTCTGCCAAATTTGACCTGGAAATTGGACGTCACTCCCAATCCTGTGGCCTAGAAACTGACAGGAAAAAAATGCAGCATTCTTAGAAACTGTTCCTAAAAAAAGAAAACTTTCTGTTCCTAAAATGCTGAATGTTTGGGCCGTGCTGCCCAGCTGAGTGGGAAGCCCGCCAGCTGCTGGGGAACGCTGAGGTGGTCACAGTGAAGAGAGAGGACAGCAGCACCCTGAGATCAAAGAGGTGCTCCAGAAAAGAACTCAGTGACACTGTCACCGTGGGAGAAAGGCAGAGAGAACTCCCAGACTGTCTTTTTGACTTCAGGGTAGGCAGTTGGCACCCACATCAAAAACAAGCCTGGCCTTTGTAAAAGAGGCTCTCCACCCCACTCTCCGTCCACTGCCGCCCCCAGCCCCAGGCAGGCATTGACAGCTCTGCTTTAGAGATGAGACAACCAGAGTACTCTGACTAGGCTGGGGCCACCCAGCTTATGTGGGTATGAAGATGGCAATGGGGGTCTAATTGACTCCAAGTCCCCACCCAGGCCCTTGGACCTGGCCTTGCCACAGGAGCCTTGGGAGCACAGCTGCTGTTCCCTCCATCTAAGTCTCAGATGCACACCCATCTGGAATTAGCTGGCTCACTGTAGCCTGAGTTAGCCTCTCAGAATCTGGTGCAAAGGTCCCTGGGACCAAGGAGGGAAACACAGTGCTGGGAGCCATTGTTCATTGTCTCTCAGCTTCTCAGGCCGCTGTCAGGGCTGAACTGGGGGTGGGGGTGGGGCAAAAAAGGTAAAGAGAGTGCCTGGGACCACAGAAAAGATAACAAATAGCATCTCAAATCTTGCCCGTTGTCCATTTATCCACCCAACACTGCCTCAGCATCTCGGCAGGTGCTCTCAGTGTCTTAAGAAGTGAAAAAACAAACACGGACAATTCTGATTTCAGGTTGTCATGTTTATGGCAGATATTTACAAGTGGCTCAGGGAACAGAGAGAAGTTCCTGGCCTAAATTATAGGGGTAAAGAAGGTCCCAATATGGATTCCTGGAAAAAGCCAGGCAGGCTTTTGGATACAGTAAAAAGAGCAATCAAAAGGAGATGAACAATCCCAAGCCACTTGCAGCCCAGTTGACTGCTCATTGTCTGCTGACTGTACTCAGAGAAGCAGCAATGCGCCCAGACATGTGACAGAGCACAATGCTTTGGGGGGGGGGCGGGTGCCCCCACTGATCTGCTCACCTGTCTCTGTCATCACCACGAGCACCAAACACAGGTGGGTCTCGTGGAGGCAGGCACCCAGAGCACTAGGCATAGAAGCACCACCACTAGAGGAGTACTAAGTTAGGAAACTGAACACATTTCACCTCCAGTCGGAATGCCTAAAATACCAGTGCTGTGGCTGTGTAAGGAAAGTGGCCACACTGGGTGGCGGAAAGGGACTAGCTGCAGATGCAAAGGTGAAACCCATGTTGAGAATAGAGCCAAGCTCCTCACTGTCCTGGAAGGAGTTAGCAATATGAAAAGGGAAAAGAACGAGCCATTCTGGCATGGGATCAGAATGAATGGTACCAGAGTGAATACAGTTTTCAAAATCTATGCATATGTATAAAAATATAGATGTTTTTGTGTGTCCATGGAGACAGCTTTGGAGCAGTGAGACTCCAGTAGCAGTGAGCACATGTAGAACAAGGCGCTGGTTTCTAAATTCAATCTCTATTAAAGAGAACTACAACTCCTCCGTGCATAGCTGATTCCAGAACCAGGGGACCGAAGTATAAGAGCCTGTAATAAGTTACTGTACCAGAAAGCAGGGAAGAACTCAGAGAAGGAAGGATAGGACAAAACACAGAAGCCAGCTTACAAAGGCTTCTGATGGTGCCTTGGGATGGTGAAACCTGGGATGATAAATAATAACAGTCACAGTGGCAAAGTCTGAGCTTCAAAAAAAGGTGATAGTAATGAGTCACACATTATTAAATAAAACAGGAATCCAAGTCCACATAGATACAAATAAACAGGGGAAAACGACTGCCAGAACACAGGAAAATGCAAACTAACAAGTGTGGAAAGAATCAGGGAATTTGAAAAAACATACTTGAAAATAATAGGAATAATTCAGGCAAGAAATGTCAATAAATTCTAAAAACAGTGGACAAAATCTTGATGAAAAATAGGGTATTTACAAAGGCTTAAAATATCTCCCCATAGAATACAAAGGGACACAGAGCAACCTTCCCGTGGAGAAGCTGAGGAGACACCACCTTCTTTGGGTGGTCAAAGTGGATACGAGCAGTAACAGCACAAACGGATGCCCCGCGCCACCACATGGGACGCAGCTAGAGCACAGCAGCACTTCCTTGTTTCCTTTGAAAATGAACACCCTGAGCTGGGGACATCCTGTAAGACAACGGTTGCGTAGTCTCAAAAAAAAAAAAAGAAAAGAAGAGGTCGTAAAGATGGAGGAAGGGTGGAGAAAGTGAACTGAAGGAGATGAAATGCATCAAAATGAAGCATGTTGTCCTGGATCGGACCCTGTTGCCATGGAAGACACAGAGGACAAGGATAAAATTTAAGAGTTCCCTAAGGTGGTGGTGGTGGGTTGTATGGGAGCTCTTGGGCTGTTCCTGTAACTTATCTCCAAGCTTGACATGGCGTAAGGACGAAAAACTGCTAATGCTTTCTGCAAAAATGATATAAAAATTATACAACCATCTTGAGTTACAACACTTAAAGACATGAGTAAAATTAACTTTGCTTTTGGATAATTTCCTATGAACAAGGGACAATATAAAAAAATTCGTCAAAATGGTGTCAAGTAAGCCAAAGCAGCTCTAAGTGACTAAAAGAAAAAACTAGGAGGAAAACTCTAAAAATACACTAAAATGCTAAACGTTGCCAAAAATCACTTTCAGTGTTTATTAAGTCACTCAAGGAAGAATCCCAACCCCATGTTTTTTAAGACATAGTCCCACCACCAAATATTTATTCTCAACAAATCTTCAACCAATTTTGAAATAATATATCTAACAAAACACTCATGGCTTATATTGTACAGCCAGATACAAACTGTGCAGTTCCAAGACAACTTAGGACTTTGTCAATAGAGACAGAAGCTATCAGTAACTGAGTGACACATTTTAAGTGCGGGGGGCCATTTACAGGTAACAAGCCTGTGATGGTTAATTTTTGTCTACTGGACTGGATAAAGGAATGCCTAGATACAAATGGTAAAGTATTATTTCTGGGTGTTTCTTTTTTTTTTTTGAAACGGAGCCTCAAGCTATCCCCCTGGGTAGAGTGCCATGGCATCACGCTCATAGCAACCTCCAACTCCTGGGCTCAAGCGCGTCTCCTGCCTCAGCCTCCCAAGTAGCTGGGACTACAGGTGCCCGCCACAACACCTGGCCATTTTTTGGTTGCAGCCATCATTGTTGCTTGGCGGGCCCGGGCTGGGGATTCGAACCCGCCGCCTTAGGTGTACGTGGCTGGCGCCTTAGCCGCTTGAGCCACAGGCGCCGAGCCATTTCTGGGTGTTTCTGGAAGAGATCAACATTTGAACCAGTAGATTAAGAAATGTCCTCACCAACGTGAGGAGGCATTATTCCCACTGTTAAGAGCCCAAATAGAACACCGAGACAGAAGTGATTCACTCTTTTCTTGAGCTGAAAGCCATCTTTTTTTGACCTTGGACATCTTAGGCCTTTAACAGTGCAACCTCCCTCCACGTTCTGAACTTTCTCAGGTCTTTTGCTTTGGACTTAATTACACAATTGGCCTTTCTAGTTCTCTAGCTCCAGACAGTATATTGGGGGACTTCTAGGCCCCTATTATCACATGAAGTCAATCCCCATAACAAATTTCTTCTGTTTTTCTGGAGAACACTGACTTATACAAAGCCCATCTAAAGAGCTAACTGAAGTGGAAGCTATAGCTTTCTAATCTTTCTATCACGGCACACATGATACTATCACACACATTGCGGAAACAGAAGAATCTGCTTGGGCTTGGGGATGAGGTGGTCAGGTTTCCCAGCTGCCTGGAAACCACCCTATGGGCTGGAGACCATCACTATCTGAACAGCGACACCTCTTGAAAGCTGAGTTGGGAAGCTCTGGAATAGGAAGGTAAGGCGGCCTTAAACCAAAGGCAATGATAACGAAGAACTAAGTTTGACTGAGACAGGAGGCAGAAGGCTAGAATAACTATTTTCCAATTTGTGTTCCTAGAAGCCAAGCTGGGTCACACCTAAAAGACCCATTACCAGCAAGGTGTCACTGTCACAGTACTTCAAGCTCAATGGCAGAGACCAGTATGGTCCCCACAGGCACCACACATGAAGCAAACTTGTCATCACTGTTTCTTTGGTTCTCCCAGCCCCCTCTCCATGGTGAAAGTTCTACCTGAAGGACCTCTGCTTTCCAAACCTAACAACTTCACTGTAGTGAAGCCTTTGTAACCAACTTGTCATTCATCCCTGTCCTTGGAGTTCCCACGATTGACAGCGGTTTCCCAGCAAGTCCAAGCTTTTACTCTGTGCCTCATCACCACCCTCCCCATCCTCCCATCTCCAAACTAGTTTTGGAAGCTACCCTGCCACCTGAACAGCCCAACTGCCATACTCCTCCTTCCAGGGTTCTGCCTCTCATCCTCCAACTGCCCCAATGCTGCTCCCAGGGCCTAAGGATTCTCAGATATATTTATAACTTTTCTGGATTGGCTGATCTACCACTATGCCAAGTGCTCAGTGCTGAACTTCATTACCTTACTCTAAGAACAAGAAATAGCAACAGCAAAGATGAATTTTCAAAACAGTTGCTGAGATGCCACTGGGATAGCACATCAGACGCACAAAGCTCCTTTAAATACATAATGGGGGGTCATACCACTCTCCAGAAAGAGCCTGTAATGGTCACGTGGACACCAAACTGAAGCTAAGGCCTGAAGACAAGAGTCCAAGAATATCAGAAAAGGTATAAAAACCATCATATAGTTTAAGATATGATGGCCTAGTCAGTTTAGAACAGAGGTGGCAAACTGTCCTTCAAGGGACAGACAGCATTATTTTGGCTTTGCAGGCCATACAGTCTGGACAACTATTTAACAGCACATCTTTGTAGCACAAAAGTAATTATAAATACTACGTAAAGAAATGATCGTTGCTCTTTCTTTTTTTGAGACAGAGCCTCCAGCTGTCCCCCTGGGTAGAGTGCCGTGGCATTACAGCTCACAGCAACCTCCAACTCCTGGGCTCAAGCGAGTCTCCTGCCTCCGCCTCCCAAGTAGCTGGGACCACAGGCGCCCGCCACAAAGCCCAGCTATTTTTTGGTTGCAGCCGTCATTGTTGTTTGGTGGGTCCGGGCTGGGGATTTGAACCCACCACCTTAGGTGTACGTGGCTGGCGCCTTAGCCAGTCGTTGCTCTTTCAATAAAACAATAGAACCTCGATAGCTGACTACTTCCCCACACTGTAAGCTCCTTGGGCTTACTTTCAGAGTCTAGACACGAACCACGTGTGTGTATCAGTACAGTAGGCCTAGTTCCTTACACTGACCAGTGTGTTACTGAGTGTTTACTTGAGTGGTTTACTGTACTGTGGACACTGAAATGTAAACTATAACTTTCAGGTGATAAATTGTGTAAAACATAAAGACCATTCTGAGCACATGTACTAGATGGACATGGAAAGCCAGACTTGGCTCATACAGCTGTAGTCTGCCAACCCCTGGCTTAGAAGGACAAGGAGAAAATGGGTCAGGGAAGCCAACTGAAAGGACAGGTACTTGGACCTTATGGCTAGAAAACCCACCAAAACAGTCTTGGTTGTAAAATACTCATTCCCTGAAACTGCTTGCTTTTGGCAAAGTATTTTGTAGCAGCCATAGGCTGGCTTCTATAAGTATGGAAAAACCGGGAATCTACTGCACTCTCTTAAAGCCATCATGAACTTGACTTACATCCCATCAAATAGACTATCTCTGTATTGATGTGTTGGTTGAGAAAAAACCCAGGAGAGCCAATAAAACTGATCGGTGCTTGGGTCTCCTATATGCTACATTCACTAACTATGTAAGAAAACAGAAGTTACTGGTGATAGAGGTGTTGCTTACTTTCAATCTAAGAGTCTATGTGTTGGAATCATTTAAAAAAATGAGAAATGCAATGCTGGATGTATTGAAAATATTTTATAATCAATTCTCTAGAATCCTAAGCCAGCTGGTACAGGAAAAAAAATTATACTAGAACATTTCAGTTTTTTTTAAACAATGAAAAGAAATAGTTGACTAGAGGATGGCATAAGAATTTTACAAATACAAACGTAGGCTTCCTCACATTTCCCAGAGCAACTAAACAATAAAAATATTTCAAGAAAGAGTTGACAGTATACCTCAAATGCAAAATTCCAAAGTCAAACAGCCACTTACATTGAGAGATTTACCAAACTGTTTGTAAATTAAACAGTAACAGCAAAAGGCACAAAAAGCCTATTTCCTTTATGGTGTCTTGACTGATCCTTTAAGAAGCAGATAAACAAGTTATTATAAAGAACGGTCAAAACTTGGCCTGAGCTCTCTTCTGGTAATTATTAATCTTACTATCAGTAGATTGTTGTCCAAGGACAAAGGCTCCATGCCACCAACTTCTGCTTTCATTTTCCACAGAAAAGAAGAGGCTGCTCCTGGCTTTTTGTTTTCCTCTTTCCAGTTTTCACTATGCTCTGAGCAACAAGGTAGCCGATATAGTGTTGTAAAATAAATGAGAATTTTCCATTATTTGACCAGAAACACCACCCCTCTTCCCAACTCATTGCTCTGACTTGAAAGATAAACATATTTATGAGTCCTCATTTAATTCTCCTGAGACATTATGCACGATCCATTATAAAACATACAGTAATACAAAGTCCAAAAGCCTTTCAAATTTATGAAATAAACACATAAAAATTAAACATGATACACTGTGAGGGAAAATCATGATTTCATTTATTTTCATACGAGACAAGTTACGAGTGCATGATGTAAAAGCTTAAGTCACCACTGAACTGTGCTAAGGACACTGCAAGAGATTATGCAGGGAGAAATTTGTGCAAATTCATCTTCTTACTCAGTATCAGATGATTAAAAAAATTTCTTTAGATAGTCTTGTTTATATTCAGAAAAATAGATTTGAAAAACCGAACAACCAGAAATCTGCCCCCTCGTTATAACCAAATAACAATGCTTATGAAGGGTATTCTAAAGAAAAAATTGAGATGAAAAAATCCAAATAAAAGCCAACACTGCTGCTATTGAGATTTTTCTTTTAATATGCCATCAGATAACTTGATTGTATATTTTCCAAAGTACTTTTCCAGCCACATCACCCCACCCTTCCAAGAGATTTCATCAAGTTTTCCAATGTAGTAAAAGATGCTGGATTATAGTTCTGTCCACTTTCTCTTTTTGAAAACAATATAATTCTAATGACTTTAATGGTAATACACTCTATCTAATAAAGAAAAACATTTACAAATATCAGAAACCCAGTTTTGAAACATTTGCATTAATTCTGAACTGAATCAGCATTTTGTGTTTTTTAAAAAGGGGAGAGGTTGGCTCCCGACTTGCTGATAAACACACCCGTGCTGAAGGAAGGGGAGAGGAGAGAGAATGCTGCGTTTCTCCATTGGCCCCAAAGTGCTAGTTGTACAAAGGGACACATCGAAAGCAAACATGCAATGGTTAGTTTAAAACTTTTACTGCAATATAACAATGAAGTAAACAGTAATTAGACACACCTACCAATTTTGCCTCCCCCCCAAACAAAAAAATGTAAACAGGAAAATAGCTCTGCCTATTCTGGTATAGCTTTTCAAATCATGTTAGAAGGGTCATCCTCAGTGATCAAGAAATTTTAAAATAGCAGTAATTATTTTCATCTTAAGAAAAGGTTCCCTTTCTCCCCTCCCACCCCAAGTATTTAACATGAAAGAATGGGCTTTCTTAACATTAATTTTATAATTGGTGAAGCAGCAACAAGTAACCATCAATAATTTGGCATTTCTGTTTACAGATGCTATAAAATTTTTTAAAATTTCACAAAGCCATTATCCAGTGTTGCCATGAAACAGAGACTGCAAATTCTAGGTAGCAAAGATTCTTTCTGAAACCAATATTAAGTCAAAGAAATATAAAGCAGGGCATTACACTAAGTTTCTGGATCTAGTACACTAAAAAGAGTGAAACTTAGGAAAAGTTACCTACTGTTTTACAGAAGAAATAAAGACCTGCAAAAGCTGATTTTTGGTTGTATAGTATTTTACACACTGTGTGGAGTTGCGGCATCTGCTAATTGCAGCAGACATGCACTGTAGTTATCCCTGCCCTATATCCTAGATCCCTCCCTCCCCACCCCTGACATTCTACTACCTTATACCAAGTATTGTGGATATGAGCCCAAGTCATCCCAGACAATCCAGTGAACAAAGTTAGTGTAATGCACTGGTGTGATGTGTGAGATAGAAAAAAGTCCCTTTCAATCTTCATCAAAGTTCTGCTGTAGAAGAAAATTGGCAGCCAAATTCTCATTCTTCTCACAAGCAAAATATGCTTGTATCACAAGTCCTTCAGGAAATCCTAATGCCTTTAACTGGAAGAAAAGAAGGAAAAAAATTATGTAGATTTAACCCACCAATTATGGCATATTTAATTTTCTTTACATTGTATGTATTCCAGCACAGCATTACTGATAGATCATTACTTAAAAACATACTACAATCCAAAAGAGCTCCTGAGAAGTTTACATGAATTCATCTCTATCTGAATATGGGATTTACTGTCCAACCCAAAGGGTTAGATGGTACCCAGACCCTTTCCTTTAACAACCACTTAAAAAATAAGTCTTTGTTCCAAGTTAAAGCTATTAACTAATAGATAATTATGCCAACACTCTTTGTCATCAACACTAAAAATTAGCTGCTAACTGTGGTGGTTTAAGAAGACCCTTGTACAAAATGTACAAGAACTTGTCAATGAGTTTTAGTATATTAAGGGTGAAAATAAGGATGAGTATACCTGGAGAAAAATTTAACTGCCTCACTTAATCATGTTCTATTTGTTAAAGCAACTTATGTCTTTTATTTGGAAGGAACAACACACTCAATTTCCTATCTTTATTCAACATTTCATACTTGAAAAACAAGCAATCATTTCTTAGTATTACATGATATGCTTTGAAATTAGTATATACAATCACCTTTTGATAGACTATATCCAGAAATTACCTTTTTTTTTTGAGACAGAGCCTCCAGCTGTCCCCCTGGGTAGAGTGCCGTGGCATTACAGCTCACAGCAACCTCCAACTCCTGGGCTCAAGCGA
>NW_003852409.1:11159429-11174468 GCF_000181295.1 Otolemur garnettii | reverse complement strand
TGAGTGGTTGCTGGGGAAGGGGCGCTCTACTCCTCTGTGGCGGGCGCCTGTGGTCCCAGCTACTTGGGAGGCTGAGGCAGGAGACTTGCTTGAGCCCAGGAGTTGGAGGTTGCTGTGAGCAGTGGAACAAGCCATGGCACTCTACCCAGGGTGACAGCTCGAGGCTCTGTCTCAAAACAAACAAACAAACAAAAAACCACAACCAACTAAAGGAAAATTCCAATTAAGCTCAAATAACCGTTCATCCAAGAAAGCAAAAGAGAAACTCAACAATTAGTCTGCTATCCAGATTGAAGGTAGGCTAGTAGAAGTAAAAGACAGGGTACAATCCAACTATCTGCTTCTACAAAACACACATTTTAAATCAAAGACACACATGTTGAAAGTAAAAGGACAAAGATATATGCCATGCAAACAATAATCAAAAGACAGCAGGTATGGCTGTATCAGACAAACTATTTTTAAGATAAAAATTGTTACCAGAGACAAAAGACATTTTGTGATCCAAAAAATAGTCAGGAAGACACAGCAATTATGAACATATGTAACAGTGTCCCCAAATACATGAAAACAAAAACTGACAGAATTGAACGGAGAAATTAACAACACAACAGACTTCAATATTCTCACTTTGAATAAAAGATGATACAACAGCTAAGTCAGAAGACTCACAAGGACTCTGAAGACTTAAATACTATAAACCAACAAGACGTAATAGACATTTACAGACCCCTTAACAAGAGCACTTTATACATTCTCAATTATACATAGAACATTCTTCAGAGAAGCTCACGTTAGGCCTTAAAACAAGCTTCAATAAGTTTAAAAGAAATGAAATTGTATGAAGTCTATGTTCTCTGAACACAATGGAATGAATTTATAAATCAAAAGAAAAAAATTCGGAATATTCATAAGTACATGGCAATTAACACAATTCTAAATAACTAATGGATCAAGGAAGAAACAAAAGTAGAAAATATTTTTAGTTAGATGAATGAAAAAAAAAACATGACATATCAAAACTTATGGGATAAAGCTGTAGCAAGCAGTATGTAGAAGAACGTTCACAGCTGCAAACATCTGTATCAAGACAGATAACAACCCAGCAATAATCTAATCTTCTACCTTAACAAATTTTGAAAAAAGGGAAAACAAACTGAGCCCAAGGTAAGCAAAAGGAAGGAAATAATAAAGATTAAGTACAAAATAAAGAGACCGGAAAAACAACAGAAAGAATCAACAAAACCAAAAACTGGTTCTTGTTAAAATGGTCAACAAAATTGACAACCTTTAGCTAAATGGGGAAAAAAACAAAATGTGAGGACTTGAACTACTAAAATCAGAAATAAACATAGAGACATTACTATTTTTTATTCAAGTAAAAATTATAATAGGATATTATACACAACTGTATCCTAACAAACTATATTATTTACAACTCATTCTACGATGTCAGCATTACCCTGAAACCAAAATTAGACGGAGATATCACAAGAAAACTACAGACCAACATTCTTCACAAAGATGAATGTAAAAATTCCCAACAAAATGCTAGTAGGCCGAATCCAGCAACATATAAAAAGGATTATATATCACAACCAGTGGAATTTATCTCAGGAGCGCAAAGTGGATTCAACATTACAAAAAAAGCATATTAGGGCCAGGCACGGGTGGCTCACACCTGTAATCCTAGCACCCTGGGAGGCCAAGCAAGGTAGGTGAATTGCTTGAGCTCAGGAGTTTGAGACCAACCTGAGCAAAACAGAGACCGGGTCTCTACTAAAAATAGAAAAACTAGCCAAGCATAGTGGTGGATGCCTATAGTACCAGCTACTCGGGAGGCTGAGGCAAGAGAAGAGGATTGCTTAAGCCCGAATGAAGAGTTTGAGGTTGCTGTGAGCTACGACACCAAGAGCACTCTACACAGGATGAAAGAGACTGTTTCTAAAAAAAAAAAAAGCATATGAGAAAAACCATATGATCATCTCAATAAACACAGGAAAAAAATTTGACAAAAATCAACAACCTTTCTGTAATGAACACATGAACAAGTTACACGGAAACTTGCTCAACCTGATAAAGGGTATCCACAAAACCCTCACAGCTAACATTATACTTAATTAATGGAGAAAGACTGAATTCTTTCCCCTAAGATCAAGAATGAGACAGAGACATTTCCTCTTGTTACTTCTATTCAACAATATACTGAAGGCTCTAGAGAAAGCAATTAGGCAAGAAATAAAAGGCATCCCTATCAGAAAAGAAGTGAAACTATTTGCATGTGACATAATCTTGTATGTAGAAAATCCTAAGGAACATACACACAAATTGTTAGCACTAATAAATGAGTTCATGAAAAGTATTAGGATATAAGATCAATATACAAAATTAAATTCTATTTCCATATAACAAGCAATGAATAATTTGAAAACAAAATTGAGAGGTAATTCCATTTACAATAGCACCAAAAAGGATAAAAATGTTCAGAATAAATTTAACAAAAGTACAAAACTTTTACACTGAAAACTACAGAACACTGTTGAAAAAAATTACAGCAAAGTCAATAAATGAAAAGAAGACATTCCATCCCATGTTCATGGCTTGGTAAGACATTATTATTAAAATTGACGTGGAAATACAAAGAATCCAGAATAGCCAGAATAGGTTAGGTTCTTCCTAACCTTAGGAAGAATAAAATTAGAACACTTAACATTTCCCAATTTCAAAACTTACTAGAAAGCTACAGTAAATAAGACAGTGAGGTACTGGCATAGGTAAACATATACATCAATGAAAGAGAACTCAGAGTCCAGAAATAAACCTCATATTTATAGTTAAATGATTTATGACACAGTGCCAAGAAAATTTAACAGGAAAAGAGCAGTTTTTTTCAGCAAATGGTGCTAAGGTAATTCCACATGCACATTCAAAAGCATGCAGCGGGGTCCTATACCTCATAGAATGTACACAAAGTAACTCAGAATTTTTGTGCAGTGGCTCACATCTGTAATCCCAGCACTCTGGGAAGCTGAGGCAGGTGGATTGTTTGTGCTCAGGAGTTCGAGATCAGCCTGAGCAAGAGCAAGACCCGTCTCTACTAAAAATAGAAAAACTAGTAGAGTGTCAGGTTGGGCACTTCTAGTCCCAGCTACTTGGGAGGCTGAGGCAGGTGGATTCCTGAGCTCTGAAGTTCGAAACCACTCTGAGCCAGAGTGAGACCTCCTCTGTAAAAATAAAATAGCTGGGCACTGTGGCAGGTGCCTGTAGTCCCAGCTACTTGGGAGGTTAAGGCAAGAGAATCACCTGAGCCCAAGAGTTTGAGGTTGCTGTGAGCTGTGATGCCACAGCACTCTACTGAGGGCAACATAGACTCTGTCTCAAAAAAAAAAAAAAAAAAGATGTAATTATAAACCTTGAACATTCCTATATATCATAAACAAGAAAAAAATCATTGTCCAGATTGCTTTCTATGTTCAAATGTACTTTATCTGGTTTCTATCTCAAAATATTTTGTGATTCCGTCATCTCCCACTCCCTGCTAGCTCCTTCAATTCTTCCCAGAACTCTTTGCTTCTCTATTAAACATATCACCCTATTACCTCTATTACCCTATTATTTTAAAAAAAAAAAAAAAACACCTTATAACACGGGGCGAGTACTATGGATTACTGTGAGTCTCTGTTTACAAATGTTAAAATGGAGGGGATGAATAATCATGCTATCATAGAAACTAGGTAAATGAAGTGCCATAATCTATACTGGCTGACTCGGCACTACATAAAAGGGAAAAGAGAATCAGCATAGCTGGGTTCTAAAGTTTAATGTACACAATTCTTATATAATTCACACATATTTTATTAGTGTCAACAGTGAAGTAAAATTCATCATAAAAAATAACCTACAACTAGGTATATGTGCTTTTTTCTTTTTGAATTTTAAAACATCAATGAAAAAGGATGTGGTGGCTCATTCCTATAATCCTAGCATTCTAGGAGTGGTAGGCAGGAGGATCCCTTGATCTCAAAAGTTGAAGACCAACCTGAGCAAGAATGAGACCCCATTTCTACTACCATAAAAATTATCCAGTGTTGTGGTAGGTATCTGTACTTTCAGCTAGTCAGGCAGGTTGGGCAGGAGTATCTCTTGAGTTTGAGATTGCTGTGAGCTAGGATGGGGCAATGGTCCTCTAGCCTGGGCAAGACAATGAGACTGTCTACAATGACATTTTGAGTTTCTTGCTCCTAGTTCCTTGGCTTTACAAAGAATAAGGACTGGAAGGTGGGAAGAATCAAGAAGAGACTGCTTTCACTGTAATCTCTATATCCATGCTCTCTTTAGCTCTGTCCAACACAACTATTATTATCTCCTAGTTAGTAACATAAATGCTTTTTATTGTTCCACCCAAGAAGATCACTAGCCCCATGTGACTCTTAAGCATCTGAAATGTGGCTATTATGAATAAGAAACTGAATTTTTAGTTTTACTTAAACTTACCCTTTCTATAGCTTCTTTCTCCTGAGGCGTAACTTGAATGTAGTTCATATGACCGCTTCCAGCTTCTGCAATTCCTCCACTGCCACCTCCTCCTCCTCCTCCTCCTCCTCCCTGACCACCAGCTTCTTGAACTGGTTCATTTAACATCTGAATAAAATGCTCCTGGTGTTGGCTAATTTGCTGGGGTAATGTGACAGAGGGAAATAATACATTGATATTAAATATTTTCCAGTAAACAGAAATTATAAATATAAATAAGGGAAGTGGCTATATTCTTCCAAATGGGGTATTTATTTTTTTTTTGAGATAGAGTCTTACTATGTCGCCCTTGGTATAGTGCCATAGCATCACAGCTCATAGCAACCTCAAATTCTTGGGCTTAAGTGATTCTTGCCTCAGCCTCCCCAGTAGCTGGGACTACAGGCACCCGCCACAACCCCTGTCTTATTTTTTTGTTGTAGTTGTCATTGTTGTTTAGCAGGCTGGGGCCAAGTTCAAACCTGCCAGCCCCAGTGTATGTGGCCCGTGACCTAACCACTGAGCTATGGGAGCCGAGCCCAATGGGATACTTCAGAGTGATTCTAAATATTCAGCCTTTGAAAAGACATGATTTCCTGTATATTATTAAAGAAATTCATTAATTTTAAGCAAAGTAAACAATGAAGAAAATTCAAATTCCTACATGTAAGCCACCCTCCTTCCCCAATCGGTTAAAAACTCTCCTGGAACTAGAACTTCTCAGGTTCTTTAATATGTGAATGTGGAATGGGAATATCCAAGAAGTAAATGTAAAATGCTTCCTAAATTGATCCCAACTTTTTTCAGTCCTTACCTAGAGCCTAGAGTATGTTATTTTGAGTGCAGCTTAGAAGAATGCTTTTGCTATTCTCAAAAAGAGAGGTAGTCCAGTCCAGTGTTCATGGACTCTTTCACAACCTGAAACTCTTAACCCCATTTTTTAAATTGGCAGTTAATTAGTTACCTGCAGTAACTGAGGATTCTCTCTGCCTATCTGTTGTAGCAATGCTGGAAGCAGGGAAGGATTTTGTTGAATAATTTGTCTCATCTGTTGAAACTGAGGCTGATTCCGCAAAAATTCAAGGGGATGTCCTAAAACACACAACCACAAACATTTTTAAATAAGTGCAATAAATATATACACAAAGAGCTGGTTAAGTCTTAAATTTAGACAACAAATATTAGCAAGTAAACAACAGTGAGCCCTTGAATTTAGTAAAATAAATGATAAAAACTTCTAACTGTACCAACTTGCAAGTTTTATTCAGCAGAAACCATTCCTATTAGCAAAGGCAAAGAGTGTAGAACACTGTAATATGAACTAAGCTTCCCTATAATTGCCACAGGCACTCAGTATTATCAAGTCATGCTGAGAACACATGCCCTGCATGTGCTCTATCAAAATAAATAGTACTTAAAGTTGTTCCTGTTGCTCTAAAGTTCCTAAAAGAAATATGTATCAGGACTAATGAAAAAAAAAACCCCACTAACTTTATAAAGCAATCAAAACCTCTCAAACAACACAACCTCAGATTGAACTCCTGGAAAATACTAAAACAAAGAAGGGAAAGCATATATAATATTTAAACTGCAGGTTTGCAGCTTACAAGGAGTTTCAATACAAACTTAACTGAATTTGAAAGAAGACTTTTGGTTGTTAAATTTCAAACATTTGTGAACTATAAAAACTTGAGGGCTCGGCGCCTATAGCTCAACCGGCTAAGGCGCCAGCCACGTACACCTAAGGTGGCGGGTTTGAATCCCCAGCCCGGACCCGCCAAACAACAATGACGGCTGCAACCAAAAAATGGCCGGGCGTTGTGGCGGGCGCCTGTGGTCCCAGCTACTTGGGAGGCGGAGGCAGGAGACTCGCTTGAGCCCAGGAGTTGGAGGTTGCTGTGAGCGTGATGCCATGGCACTCTACCCAGGGGGATAGCTTGAGGCTCTGTCTCAACAAAAAAAAATTCAGAAAAACTTGAGATAGGTAAGCTGCAAGACAATCTAGTGCTTACATCTACAGTTTGTTAGTCTAAGATTCATTTACAATAAATATTAATAATGCCAAACAAAGCATAAGACACAGAACCTATAACATTTTAGGGCACTGATACTTATCACGTTATGCTGAAGGAAAATAAAGAATTGTGTGTTTTGAAGTAACTAATGAGTCAAAGAGAATTTTTAGATGTTATCATTTTCTACCTTAGAAGGTAATCACTCAAATGAAGATGACCATAACATGAACATTTATTCTTTTATGTATAACACTAACTGCATAGGTGAAGAAAATGAGACTCAAAGACTACATTATCTAACCAGTGCTGAATGGGACAGCACCCCAAATATGAAGCAGAGCTGTGGCCTCCACTAACATGCTGAAATCTCAACAAATGAAAGGTCTATTCTCTGGCAGACTATATACAAAGTGCTTGGTAATTTTTGTCAACCAGAGGTGAGACTGCCATAATTAGAGCTGGGAAATGTGTGAAAGAATAGCCTCTTCAAAATTAACAGTGTAAACTACATTATCAATGCATATAAGAAAGAATGAATGAAGGAGAACATTAAGTAATTTCTACTAGGCCTACATCTGTAGCCACCAATGGCAATAGAAGCGTAGGCACCCACCAATAAGGAGCCTCGAATTCAAGTTTTGCCTTCTTGTTACAAGATTTTAAACTCTCAGGGCTTCATTTCCTTGGTTGTATAATTACTACTAAGACACTGTTTTGAATTTATACATATTTTTATAATATTTAGGGAGAGGTAAAGAGACAGGGTGACAAAACACTCTATGTGGCTTCAAAAAGTAACACTGCATGCAAACTGGAAAGCATGTTTTCCTTTCAATAAAAAATGAACATATTCTCTTTGACAACTGCAGCACTGATGTTTAATATGAGAAAGGATACCTTTCACAACCACTTGGTAGAATTTCTTTTAGGCCCTTCTCTAACATTAGTGTACAGAGAACTTAGCTTCAGAGTTATCCAAATACTTTGGAAATAAATCTCACTTCTAAATATTTTAGATCAAATTATTAAATTATTAAATTATTTTATGCTAAAATTTCCAGGACCATTTCTTTCCCCTCCAAAAGATTCTGCTTCACCTCCAGAACTTGTTGTTGTTGTTGTTGTTGCTGTGGTAGTTGCTGCCGCCGCCGCCACTGCTGAAGACTGAGGAGTCCCAGTGCCAGCCGCCTGAGGGGGGTCAACCACAGCCTGACTTTCTCTATCTCCAGGGATTCCCTACAACACAGTTTCAAGCTTTAAGAATCCTATCACACAAAATTAGCTAAATATTATACAGAATAAAAGACTTGCAATCTATTTAATATCTTTGTCTAATTTTCAAGAACAAATATATATCTGCTTCAATTAAAACTAAGGACTATTAAACTGCATGGTTCCAAATTAGATTAGAATGGCCTGGGTGGGATATTGAATGCTTTACTCTAAGGCAGTGTGGTACAATAGAACTTTCACAATGTTGGAAATGTTCTCTACCTGTGCTGTCCAATAAGATACCCAAGTCACTGGTACGTGTATTTTGTTAAAACTGAAAATGACCAAGGTTTCTGTGCAACATGTTGCTCTAGTTCATTTCTGAACTTCTTAGAAACTTTCATCAGCTGTTGTTCAGCAATATAGAATGGATTGCATTTATAACTCTAAGCCTTAAGATCCTCCAAAGAAAGAGAGTTTGATGAATACTTGACAGTCCTGAAATGACTCCTGGAAAAATAAAAAGCCTAATGATTACAGATCAGGTACCACAGTGGACATGCAGGAAGACTTCTTCTAATGATCTACCATACCGAAAAAGTGTCATTCAGAAAATGTGGCATACAAAAATTTTTCAAAATTCACAAAATAGGTACAAATGAAATTTAAACAACCTAAATTTTAGGTGATATAATAACCCATCTGGAGTTACTGTAGCTTAAAACTGTACTGAAAGTTTGAGGACACCTTATTTTGATGCATATCATTTATAGACATCTCATCAATAACTTTTCGTTTGTTTTGGCCAGGGCTGGGTTTGAACCTGCCACCTCCGGCATATGGGGCCAGCGCCCTACTCCTTTGAGCCACAGGTGCCACCCATCATCGATAACTTTTTAAAAAGTCTTGCTTCCATTTTCTAGTAAGACAGAAGCCAAACTCATCAACATAAAAATAACAAAGGGTAATGAGCAGCAGGATAATGGCTGGCTGTACTAGATGTTGCAAATGCAGGCATTGGAAACAAATGTTTTTCAGAGTTCACTAATTCAAACTCTTACTAAAGATGAGGAGTTATTAACTGTTAGCAAATTATAATAAGCAGATCTATATAGTCTATCCATCAAATTTTCAAACAGGTTTGATAAACTAAAAGTTCACCACCACTGCTACATCTCTACCTCTAACGGTACATACATATGGCCTTTTATTATATAAGGGATCAACATTTCTTCTTTCCATTCATTAACCTTCACTTATATATTAACTAGTAACAGTTAAAAGTAGCTTTTCTTTTCAGTCTATGAAACAAACAAATACATACTAAAAATTTTTAAAATGTTTCATGAATTTATCTTTCATCTATGTATTTGCACTTGCTGCTATATAACAGTTTTAAAATTCATTGACTCTGGAAATAGTGATGATTTTTATACCTCAAAACTTCACATCCATTAGATCAAAATAACTAATGAAATTAAACTTAAAAAGAATTTTAAGTCAGATATAAATGAAAGCCATAAGGAAAGACAACATTCTCATAAAATCCGTTGGGGGGGGAATACCCAATTATCAATTAACAAATCAGTAATTCCTTAGTTCCAAACAAAATGAATAAATAAACTACCAGCATTTAAAGACATTATTCAAGAAGATAATGGAAAAGTAAATTCAAGAAGACAAAATGATATGCTAAGAAAAGATTTTGTGACTCTCAGATACAAATGCATACGCAAATAACTGGTGGAGGCAAACCACAGTTACAGGGCTTAGAACTGTGACTCTTCTGAAACTAGACACAGCTAACTACCTGAAAAGGAGTTTCTAACAAGCCCAGAAACAAAGAAACCGAAACTGCGGACTTTACTCCCCAAAGGGTGATTTAGGACAATTAAGACTTTGACAATACTCCAAAACATCAAACACAATTATGAATAAAAATTTAGGACTAAAAGGTTAATTCAATGTTATTACAAAATTTTATGTTTAGAACTCTTTTACTTTAGCATGTAAACTAACAAGGGTTTTGAACATGTTCTACAATCTAGGCTAGGTATGATGGCTTATGCCTGTCCCAGTGCTCTGAGAGGCTGAGTTGGACTGACTGCTTGAGCTCAGGAGTTCAAGACCAGCCTGAGCCAGAGTGAAACTTTGTCTCTAAAAATAGCCAAGCGTTGTAAGTGGGTGCCATAGTCCCAGCTACTTGGGAGGCACACCTACTCCCCCCACCCCAATACCTTGTTTAAAAGTCCCTCAACTTTACTATTGACTATTAAAAAAACCACCAAATTCAAATGACTACAGAATGAGACAAGCAACATCATACATTAAAATACATAATGCTACATCAGGTAACAGAAAGTGAATGCAAAAATCTGGGAGCAAGATTGTCCAGATAAATCAGAAATGTGTATTTATGTGAAATCTTCTAATTTTAGAAAACTGGCAACTAATTACAGAAATTAATAAAGTATAAGCAGGAGTGGCGCCTGTGGCTCAAAAGGGTAGGGCGCTGGCCCCATATGCTAGAGGTGGTGGGTTCAAACCCAGCCCCAACCAAAAAAAATAAATAAATAACAAAGTATAAGCAAATAAAATCTGGCCTGGGCTCCCAGACTGACTTTTTTTTGCTCTAAATAATTCATTCAAAATCACACTGGCACCTAAAAAGATAATAAAATGTCAGACAATTAGATTAAAAATCTGCCCTCCACCCCCAACACACAATAGTCATCCAATAAAGATGACATAATTGGGGAAAAAGCAAGCACTACACTCCCATGTGGATAGCAAATTTTACAACCATTTAGTCATGTTGTTTTCTAACTAAAACCCTACCAGAATCTTTTAGAAAAAGTTACATCTTATTTAAAAAAAAAAAAAAAAGTTGACATACTAGGAAAAATAAAAGCATTTTGTAAATTATCTAAAATACATTATTCTTGGCTAGGCATGACGGCTCACACCTGTAATCCTAGCACTCAGAGAGGCTGAGGCAGAGGAGTTCCAGACTGAGGAACTGAGGCTGAGCTCAAGGAGTTCCAGACCAGCCTGAGCCAGAGCGAGACCTCTTCTCTAAAAATACCTGGGCTTTGTGGTGGGCACCTGTAGTCCCTGCTACTTGGAGGCTGAGGCAAGACAATCACTTGAGCCCAAGAGTTTGAGGTTGCCATGAACCATGATGCCACAGCACTAAACTGAGGGCAACAAAGTGAGACTCTGTCTCAAAAACAAATAGACAACACAAAAACAAAGAAACACTGTTTTCCATGAATTGTTAACTCATCCTTTAAAATCTGTTTGAGATTTTGATTTTAAACAACTAAAATAAAGAAAAATAAAGCATATTTCTCACCATTAAAAGATATTCCACTGCTCTGTCAGGGTTGTTGAAACTGGCTCTCAGGGCTGCAATTACTTGCTCTCGTTCATATCCCATTGACATAATCTCAGTTACCATATTCTCGTAAGACTGACCTGTCACTAAAAAAAAAAGGGCATGGAGGGAAAAGAAATAAAAAAAGGTAATAAACAAACATTCTTTACACATTTCTTGATTATATATACGTGTATACAGTCCTTCTGGCACTACTGTGCTAGGAATACAAAGATGAGTAATAGTATAAATTACAACACATTGGTAGTAGAAGAGTAATGGCACCTCAACAATGCCCATAATCTGATCCCTGGAACCTATAAATATGTTAGGTCATATGGTAAAGAAAAATTGTAGTAATAGATGAAATTAAGGCTGTTAATCAGCTGACTTTAAGACAGGGAGTGCATCCTGAATTATTGGATGATCTGAGTGGGCCCAACGTAATCAAAAGGGTCCTTAAAGTATAAGAAGTTAGAGGAGCGGATCAAAATGCTATACTGTTGTCTTTAAAGATGGACAGAGGGGCCATGGGCCAAAGTATGTGAGCAGTCTCTAGCTTAGTAGTTGGTAAGAACAAAGAACTGAATTCTCTCCTTGAGTCTCCAGAAAGAAATGTGGACGCCTTAATTTTAGTGTCCACCTTTATTTATTAAGTACAATAGAAATATCAGGTACAAAAACTAAGAGACAATTAGTGGTAGATTATGAAAGGCAACCTGTAAGAGACAGATGAACTGGCGCGGCGCCTGTGGCTCAAGTGGCTAAGGCGCCAGCCACATACACCTAAGGTGGCGGGTTCGAATCCAGCTTGGACCCGCCAAACAAAAATGATGGCTGCAACCAAAAAATAGCCAGGCGTTGTGGTGGGCGCCTGTGGTCCTAGCTACTTGGGAGGCTGGGGCAGGAGACTCGCTTGAGCCCAGGAGTTGGAGGTTGCTGTAAGCTGTGAAGCCACGGCACTCTACCCAGGGGGACAGCTTGAGGCTCTGTCTCAAAAAAAAAAAGAGACAGATGAACTAAATTCTGAAATCATGCATTTCAAGCAATGAATTATGATGCAACAAGATCGCAGTTTCCTGTTGACATCTTATATTATCAAAATAGTGGGGAAAGAGAGGTAAGAACTAAAAAGTTAGAATCTCATCTACCACACAAAAGTGGTATTACTGCCCTAAACTGTTGCTCACCCATGATAAACTTGCTTTACGTAAATCTTTTCTTCCACTTGTGTTCTGGGTACCACAGCCTTTACAGTCATTTCAAAGAACTGCATTTGGTTATTTTCTCTCTTCTCCACCTTCTCCCCTTCTGCTCTACTTAATTATCCCGATTAGCATCTAACTGTGTGTTACATTTCCTCCTAAAACAAAACACACCTCCTTGGATTCCATCCCCAAATTCCTCTATCAGGAACTATCTACTCTTTTCCCTTCACAGCCACAGCTATTCAGCATGCTGTGTACATTTTCTCACATTCCATTCTCTCCTGGACTAATTCTAATGACAATTCCCCCCTCAAATGTGTCCCACCATTACCTGTCTTCTCCCTTTAAATAAATGGCACCTCTATCCGCCTAACCACTTGGACCAGAAATCCTGGTGATTTCAGTTCCTTTCCTCCTAACTTTCCACATCTAATCTACCAGCACACCTCGGAGATTCTATTTCTAAACTACATCCAAATCCACCGAGATCCTTCTCTCCCACTGTCATCACTCAGAGCAGCTCACTGCTGTCTCTGGTCTGGACTACACTCTGCTTCCACTCCTGCCCCCACACCTCCAATCCATTCTTCAGCCAGTTACAAAAGTGAGTTTTTAAAAAGGAAAACCTCATCCTATTTGGGTTGGAATTCTCAGTCTTCAGCAATACTCTACCCATCACACTTAGCTTCTCTGGATTATTTCAACAGGCTATGCCCTTTCCTGCCCTAGAGCCTTTACACATGTCTGCTTTCTTTGGATGGGCAATTCCTTCGCATGCTTTGGTTCTAAATTTAAAAGTTACAATCTGTGATATTGCCTAACAATGCCCAACAGCCTTCTATTTTTCTTTATAGAAGCCCTTTGTGTTCTTAATATCATTTACCAAGATTTGCAACTTACTTTATGTTTTATTATACAGATTCACCTGTCTTGGGACCATGTCATTTTACACACTTCTCTGACACATACTATCTATTAAATAATTTTTCTGCAGAATTGACAAAATAATGGTATTTATAATAGCTTAAAAAAAAACCAAACACAGAGCAGATTAAGCATTGATACCTTGTTTAAGTAATTTTTCCCATCCCATAAATTATTTTTTAAATTTTCTTAATTATCCACTGATAAAATGCTGGCAACAAAGCCACTCAAGGACAATACATTTTTAGTAGCCTACCCCCCAGATACAAAAATCAGAATTAATAAAACCAAAATTAAGAGTTACAGAGAATCAGAACTATTTTAACACAATGTATCTCATCTAGTTTTCAGAAAATAACCCATGAGAAAGGCTTATTTTCATTTCCTTTTAATGCTGAGGCATCAATAAATAACTGGTACCACATAAGTCACAGATATAAATATAGACTGCGAGTGCAGCGACCTCACACTGAATCATTATATGTGTACTCTGCCTCCTAAAATGTTTCCTAAGTAACCAAATTATAAAAACTCAAAAAGAAATGCCCATAAGCTGTATGATACTTTCAAGTTTCAGAAGTACAAAGGCAAATGACTATAAATAACACTAGGGAAGATGGACAAGGGACAGAGCTAATGAGGTCCAAGAGGTGGGGATGAAGCAGCTCACACACGTTATTAAGAGCTTGGCACTTATCCTCTAGGTCAGTGATTTTCAACCCGTGTGTTGCAAGAGGATCATAAGTGTGCCTCAAAAAATTTTAAAGATCATTGAAATTATTTTTGAAAGAAGTTCAAAGCACAGTAAATATATTCTTTTTTTCTACTTTTCTAATTAAAATATGCCATGGAAGTTTATCTATAGGTTCAACTATGCCATTAAATAAAAGAGGTTGAAAAACACTACTCTAAGGCCAGAGTTCAGTGGCAGACAACTATTATACTAGCACTCCAGGAGGATGAGGTGGATAGATTTATGTGAGCTCATGAGTTTAAGACCACCCTGAGCAAGAGGGAGATTCCATCTCTAAAAACAGCTACTTGGGAGGCTGAGGTACGAGGACTGCTGAGCCTCAAGAGTCTGAGGTTGCTGTAAACTATGACACCACAGCACTCTACGAAGGGTGACAAAGTGCGACTCTGTCTCAAAAAAAGAAAAAAAGAAAAACACTGCTCTAAAGAACTAACAATGACTCTTATTTGATTTGTCTTTCAGAAAGCCCAGTCTGGACTGAATACAGTGGCTCACACCTATCATCCCAGCACTTTAGGAGGCTGAGGTAAGAGGATCCCTTGAAGCAAGGAATTCAAGACCAATTCAGGCAACATAGGGAGACACTGCTGCTACAAAAATTTTAAAAAATTAGCTGGGTATTGTGGACTGTGCCTATAGTCCCAGCTACTCAGGGGGCTGAGACAGGGGAATCACTACAGCCCAGGAATTTGAGGCTGCACTGAGAAGGGAAAGGTCAGAAGACCAAATGGAGAAGGATAATGTGAGATTTTTAAGTAAGATAACAACCTGAACCAAGGCAACTGAGTGGTAGTGGAAAAAAATATTCCAGAGACTTTAAGAAAGAGAGTCCTTGATCAAAATAATGCTAATGCTTAGGTCAAGGATGAATGAACGAGTGATGGTGCAAGGAAGTAAGAAAACAAAGGAAAGAATCAGTTGGGGAATAAAAGATAAGTCAATGTGAAACCTAAGAAAGTCACAGGTTTTCTAGCTGACAGTTTAAGGAAATGACTTTGGGAGCTCAGAGGAAAATACTACAGTTGTTTTTTTTTTTTT
>NW_003852409.1:11152447-11158386 GCF_000181295.1 Otolemur garnettii | reverse complement strand
AGCCAAAGTAGTTTCAAGAAGCAGAAACTCAACACAGAGAATGGGTAAATTTTAAAGATGAAAGAGTAAAGGGACCCTGCGACCATAAAGTTGAGCACAGGTGCTCTAGAAAATACAAAGATGTAAAATACAGACATGGTCACAGGGCCCAGACATGGTCACCTGGGCTCCCGCTCCATAGCACCAATGCATTCTAACTGCAGCAGCAGTGGCCACAGCTAGGGCCTTCAGCAGCATTAGGGGCAAGTACAGCTGGCTCCAGCTCTGAGGCTACAGAACAGTTTACTGACCTCTGGGTAATCCTCTTCTCTAGTCCTTCTGACATTTTGTAACAATTTCCTAAGATTAAGTCTTTCCCTATTTTAAACAGTGATTTCTGATTTTCTAATTAGAAAGCATAGTTTCTAACCAGCAACCCATTGTCCCAAGAAATTGTTCCTCAAAGATGGAAATGTGAATTTGATATACTCAGGTGATCTTTGATTATTTTAAACTATGTTACTACTACATGTACTTGCCATTTTCTACAGTAATAAGGGCATCCTGGAGTTCAAGCTCAATTAGGTAAGAGAACCAAGTCAGCTTCTAAAAGGTGCTTCTGCTATTAGAAACCTACTACTGTTGTAACCGTGCTGCTGTAGAAGCCAAGCAGGAATCCAGAAGCCCGTACACCACTGTAGCTACTGTTTCCACCTGTTCCCGACTTTCTACTTTACTTTCCCTACCATTTAAAAGTACAAAGAGTAGAAAAGGGGTTGTCAGCCAGTAGTAATTAACAAGATCTGTACCAGAGATGTTCCCATGAAAGAAAAGTTGTTTTATTTTGAGAGATTAGGGTTAAAGAAAGGCATATTCAATAGGTAAAATTAAAAGCTGGGATAAAAAGATATTTTGCTGCAAGCTAATACAAACAAGATGGAAATGGGAATCTACAGGGCCAACGAGATGGAAGTAAATAAACGAGTAAATAAACGATGCAGGTAAATAAACATGAAGTATGAGGTGCATTTAGGAAAATATGCCTATTTCAAAGATATACTGTAATAAAACTGTATACAGATCAATCTTAAGACAATATTTAAAATGCATTTTAAAAGTGAAAAATTATATGCTTTATGGAAACAAGTGTACTTAACTCTAAGAGGTTTTTAAAGAATTAAACATACTGTATAAAATATTAATTTATGGCTCATTGCCCATAGCACAGTGGTTACGGCGCCAGCCACATGCACTGAGGTTGGCGGGTTCAAACCTAGCCCAGGCCAGGTAAACATGACAACTGCAACAAAAAAATAGCTGGGCATTGTAGCAAGTGCCTGTAGTCCCAGCTACTTGGGAGGCTGAGGCAAGAGAATCGCTTATGCCCCAAGAGTTTGAGGTTGCTGTGAGCTGTGACTCCATGGCACTCTACCAAGGGCAACATAGTGAGACTCTGTCTCAAGAAATAATATATTAATGTACAAAGTCTTTATTAACACTATTAAGTTACCTAACCCAACCATTTTACAACTTGATTATAAGTGACCACAAAAATTAATACATTACCATGATCTAGAAGAGTGAAACTTAACTTCTCCCCATTTCTCTCTCTCTCTCTCTTTTTTTTTTTTTGGCTGGGGCTGAGTTTGAACCTGCCACCTCCGGCATATGGGGCTGGTGCTCTACTCCTTTGAGCCACAGGCGCCGCTGCCACTCTCCTCATCTCTTTTAAGTGATTTACAAGGTAAAGTAGACTCTTACCAAGTGCACTTGTTGCATCTTCAAAAAGGTTCGACCGAGAGGAATCTCCTGATGTACTGTAAAAGGTTTTAGAAAAATCACATTTTCAAAAAGTATGTAGAATTTAATTTACATTAGTTTAGTAAATGTTCAATTTGTAAAGAGATTCTTTGATTTTAATTATGTATAAAAGTCCAGCTATAGCATCTAAACAGTCTCTTGTAGATTAAATTCAGAAATTTTATTTGTATTATGGTTTGGGGAACATTTTCAATCTTAGTATTCCTTCTGTTCTGAGAATCCATAATTTTAAATGTCCAAGGATTAAAAATGACATGCTTACAGATAGCTTACTATCTATCTAAAGATACAAATACAAAAAAGATAATGAATAATTATTTCCTTAAAAGAATACACATGAGAAGTAATTTATAAATTAAGGCACAGCAAAAGCAGTACACAAAAAGAAATAATGTATATAGAAACCAAATTAGGCTGTAAAGTCTTTACATGATAAGATTTCAGGTAAGTTTTAAATGAGAAATTTAAAAAAAGATAAATAAATAATATAGCATATGCAAAAAAGGCAGAGGTGGGATAAATCCTAGCTCTAATGTAAAGGAAACTAGTTTAAAAAGACTAAATATCAGCTTGGCGCCTGTGGCTCAAGCAGCTAAGGGGCCAGCCACATACACCTAAGGTGGCGGGTTCGAATCCCCAGCCCGGGCCCGCCAAACAATGACGGCTGCAACCAAAAAATGGCCAGGCATTGTGGCGGGTGCCTGTGGTCCCAGCTACTTGGGAGGCTGAGGCAGGAGACTCGCTTGAGCCCAGGAGTTGGAGGTTGCTGTGAGTGTGATGCCATGGCACTCTACCCAGGGGTTCCGTCTCAAAAAAAAAAAAAAGAAAAAAAAAAATAGACTAAATGTCTTTTGGGGGCTGCAGGAGTCTGGAATAAAAAATGGACAAACAAAATATTATGAAAGGCCATAAAGGGTAGGCCAAAGAAAAATAAACTGAAGCTTACAAAAGCAGTAAGGGCAGTAGTTAGAAGTTTAAATTAACACACACACACACACACTCTCTCTCTCTACCTCTGTCCCAATTTTAAAAACAAAAACACATTTTATTTCAGTTCTGAGAAAGTCCTCTGTGGATAGGAAGAGAACCAAGTCTGAATTCACAGATTACTTATACTTTCTAAGTCTCAGTTTCTTCATCAATACAAGGTTGATGATAGTATCCTACCCCAAAATGTTGTGTGGAGTTACTGCTAGAGTCAGCAAATGCCTGGCATTGTACACCCAATATGATTATTATAAGTAAAACTACCACACGGAGAAGGTAAAATCTCAAAAAGAACAATATATAAAAACAAAATAACTTTTCTATCAAGCCCCTATCTAGAAACAACCATTTACTATACCAGTTCTATTTAAAAGAACAAGAACTTGTATCTTTAAAACTTGTGGGTTTTTTTTTTTTTTTGAGACAGAGTCTCAATATGACCAATATGTCACCCTAGCTAGAGTGCCATTGCATCACAGCTTACAGCAACCTCAAACTCTTGGGCTCAAGTGATTCTCCGGCCTCAGCCTTCCAAGCAGCTGGGACTACAGGAACCCACCACAATGCCTGACTATTTTTTTTGTTGTAGTTGTCATTATCGTTTAGCAGGCCTGGGCTAGGTTCAAACCCCCTAGCCCGGGTGTATGTGGCCAGTGCCCTAACTACTGAGTTAAGGGCACCGAGCCTAAAAGCTGTGTTTATTTAATTTAACAATTATGCCACATTAGCACAATCAAATCTACTTTGATTTTTTTCCCCACAGATGAACCAAATCAAGCTCATATTAAAGTTTGTGAAGTGTAGTTTCCAACTTTGTAACATTTTATAATTAAATTTATCAATCTTTCCTGTTGCAACTTTGTCATCTTGCAGCGTACAGTATAAGAGATCCATCCTTTTTCATTCCAGATGGTGAAACGTTTATCCCAACAGCATTTTCTCCACAATGGTCTAAAATCACATCTTTATCTTATATTAAGTTCCTGTCCTATTTGGGTTAATTTCTTTACTATTTCCCTGAAAAACCTAATAGGATCCATTCCAAACTGTTTTAATCACTGCAGTGTATAATACATTTTAAAATCCAGTAGGGCTAGCCCCCTTAAAATAATTTGCACTATTTTCACACATTGTTTTAAAAACCCTAAAAATGAAAGATCATGACCATATTCTTTTCCTTTCTTTCTTTTTTTTGGGGGGGGGGGAGACCGAGTTTTACTTTGTCACCCTTAGTGGAGTGCTATGGCATCACAGCTCACAGCAACCTCAAACTCTTAGGCTTAAGTGATTCTCTTGCCTCAGCCTCCTAAGTATCTGGGACTACAGGCGTCTGCCACAATGCCCAGCTATTTTTTTAGACATGAGGTCTAGCACCTTTGAGCTCAGGCAATCCACCTGCCTTAGCCTCTCAGAGTGTTAGGATTACAGGCATGAGGCACTGTGCCTGGCTGACTACATTCTTTCTGATCATTGTTATAAATAAATACCCTCCCATGTTAGTATTTCCAGTCAGTTTCTTATTATGAGTATTTCTGATTCCAAAGATCACATAATTATCACCACTGAGGTCTTGATTTGCACTAAGTCACAAACATAGCACCAGAGCCAGTGAAGGTTGGCTATCATATGACTCATGCTCTTCCACAAAAGGGATTGTTCTGTATAATTTCTAGCTAAAAAATCCTTACTAAAGCATTTACTTTGGCCATTTTATTTGATCAGTGAGGAGGGGAAAAAAAATTCTCAATTAAACTACTCAATAAGCTTATAACTGCCAATTTCCCGTAAGAATTATTTCTCACTCCCAAAATATTACAGCACTTTTTTCCTTTTTCCTCTAAGATCTAAACAAGCAAAAACTTAAGTTTCTACACACACGGGTTCATAAAGATAGGTGTTAACAGTGAGAAACTGAAATAATTCAAGAGTTTAACAAAAGGTGTTAGGTGAAATAACCATTGCTGACTCTTACTAAGCAGTAACTATGTACCATGTGCTATTCTAAACATTTGTCATTTAATATTTCATTTAATCCTTATAGCAACTTTGTGAGATACGTCCTACTGTAGTCCACATTTTACAGATGAGGAAAAACCTCAAAGATGTTGAGTACTCTTCTTAAGTTACAAGAGCTAGCTAATGTCAGTCAGAAACAGACACAATGCCATGTCAGCAACTGGAAATATTAACTGACATGGAAAGATGATTATGATATATAATGTCCAAAAAAGAAAGCAGATCAAATACAAATAATAATTTGGGTGGCAATGTAGTTATTTTATAATTCTTTCTCTTTCTGCCATTTATATTTCCTAATGTTTCTACTCAAAACGAATAACTACTGTGATACATGGGAGGGGGATCAATACAGAGTATAAAAATCTCAATTTGGGAAATTAGGACTTATAGTCTCCCTAGTAAACTATCAAAATTGACTCATACAGCATGTGTTTCAAAGTTTAGAAAAAGCTTAACATGGAAGATTAAAAATTCAGTTTGTTCAAAACAATAATAAAAATAAATACACACTTGAACTTCTCGTTAAATACATAGTTTGAGATAAAACTTCCTGGAAGGCAGTTCTTACCTATCAGTTGGTGTTGGGCTGGTAGCCACTGGCGTCTCTGCTGGCTTTTCTGCAGGTTTCTCTTGTTTAGTTGCACTAGCAGGTGCAGGTTCGGGAGATGTTGTTGTTGATGCTGGAGTAACAGATACAGGCGTAGAAGCAGGAGCCGGGGCAGGGGTTGGGGCCTGAGCCACAGTTGTTGCTGTGGAGGAAGTAACTGGTGTGGTGGTGACAGGATTTGATTGCTGAGCTGCAGCTGCAGCTGGTGCTGGTGTTGATACTGCTTTGGGCTGAACACATTAAAAGCAAAATAATTACAATAAAAACTACATGTTACCTTACCCGTTCTTTAATTAGAGGATGACACAAACAAACATAACCCCAATATGATCATGTTTAACTTGAAAATAACTTTATGAAATGAAGTAACAAATGACTGATATCAGCAACCTGAATCACCGTTACTCTCAAAGCTCATGAGCATGTTATCTCAACTATTAACCTCAATTAGCTTTACCCAACAACTTCAGTCTTTGTATCAAGTTAATATGAAAAAGAACCAAAAGACAGTATTTTTTTTTTTTTT
>NW_003852409.1:11135383-11151499 GCF_000181295.1 Otolemur garnettii | reverse complement strand
TCCACAGATCTACTTATATGCAGAACTTTTTCAATATAAATTACACCAAACGTGCCTGTCACCCCTTCTACCTCCATCCTTGAGGAAACAAGACCCCCCCCGCCCCAGCCTCTTTAACTTGAAGACAACAAAGATGAATACCTTTTTGATGATACAGGTCCACTTAATGAATAATAAAAATGTTTTCTCCTGTGATTTTAACATTTTTTTCTCTAGTTTACTTTACTGTAAGACTATGGTATGTAATACACATAATAAAAAGTATGTGTTTATCAATTATTTATGTTATCAGTAAGGATTCTGATCAATAATAGGCAATCAGAGATCAGAGGTTAAGTTTTTGAGGAGCCAAAAGTTTCTGAGAAATTTTTAGTATGTGCAAGGGTGGGATATTGGCACGTCCCACACCTCTATACTTCCATAAAAATACTACCGTATGAGTACTACCAATGTTCATTACCTGTTTAACCCATACCTTTCCTAAAGACAAAAAAGGTAACTTTTGATGGAAGATTCAACATCTACCACAAGGACAAGTCAAACTCTAAAACCAGTGAGCTACCTTGTGCCTTGTTTGATCTGGGCCAGTTCAGAGTATACTGGGGGGGAAGTGGCTATCAGAAAGAGGCTGTAAAAGGTAGCATTTACTCCCTTCTTTTCTAAGAGCCTCATATTTATCTGTGATCAATATTGTTAATATACCATGCCTTCAAGGTCTCTATTGCCACAAAAAGCTATTTGCAACTTATTTTAAATAGTACCAAGCCTATCTCCTTTCTTCTTTTGATTTTAATAATATTTTCTTTTTCTTCTTTGTAATAAGGTCATTTCTCATTGTTTTCATAATGCCTTAATATAGCAGCCTTCTTCCCCTTTGAACTGTTAATTTCAATGTAAAACAACCATAAATACCATTAAATTCCTATGTAATATAAGAATAGGCTGAGTATCTATTCCTCAAATAAACACATCTATTCTGAGAATTTTCTGCTTTATTTTTAGTTGTGTTCCAAATAGTCAAGGTTACTATAATACTAAAGGAAGTAAGACTAATAACAATCATATCCAAATGGGTGACTATCACATTTTCTACAATGTACTATGTATAATAAAACTAGATGTGAAAACAGATTATTCACCATTAAAAAGAAAGGAAATTCTAACACATGCCACAAATACATGGTCCTTGAAGATGTGATGCCAAGTGAAAGAAGCCAGTCATAAAAAGATAAACACTATAAGGTTCCACCTGTATCAGGAACCTAAAGTAATCCAATTCATAGAGACAAAGTAGAATGACAGATGACAGCAGCTCAGAGGAGGAGGAACAGGGAGTTAGTGTTTAAGTACAGAGTTTAAGAAAAAAAGTAGTATACAGTTTCTATCTGGAAAGATAAAGTTCTGGAGATGGATGGCAATGATGGTTGCAAAGCAATGTGACTATACTGTACACTTAAAAATGGTTAAATTGGCTCAGAGCCCGAAGCAAAGTGGTTATGGTGCTGGCCACATGCACTAAGACTGGCAGGTTCAAGCCTGGCCCAGGCCAGCTAAAAAACAGCAATGACAACTGCAACAAAAGAATAGGTGGCCGTTGTCCCAGCTACTTGGGAGTCTGTGGCAAGAGAATCACTTAAGCCCAAGAGTTTGATGTTGCTGTGAGCTGTGACACCATAGCACTCTACTGAGTGTGACACAGGGAGACTCTGTCTCAAAAAAAATTTTTTTTTTTTTAAAAATAAAACAAAAACAGTTAAACTGGAAAATGCTGCTTATGTATATTTTACCACAGTCAGAAAAAACAAACAAAATAGATGAAACTTCCTCATATTTTTTGCTTCTCTATAGTTACAGTTTAACCCAAAATGACTAAGTGCTTAGATATACCAATCAACATGGTTCTTAACAGATTAAAAAAATTTTGAAGTCCAACACAATATGAACTGTTTAACTGTCTTTGTTTCCCAGTACAAAAGTATATGGTAATAAAAATGTTATTTCTTCAACTCCATTTTTACTAGTATCATTTTGTGACTCTAGAGAAAAAGACAAATTTATTCCAGTTTTGGTCTTTGATTAAATGGTTTTAAGTGCTGACTTAAATTTGCTTTCTGCACTACAAGTAACACTGTTCTTTTGCTGATTATGAAGATTCGATCCTAAAAATTAACTTCATGAGTACCACTTGTCCATCTGTCTTAACTCTATAGCTCATGACTATCTATCCTTAAATAAACGAGTATATAAATAAAGCAGTTTCTTAAAGAACCCACATTTATTCTCTGCTTTAGAAAAAAAAACTTTCATGAATCATTCTCAAAATACTTCATCCCAATACACCACGGAAAAGTTGCTGTTTACAATGTCCTCACAAAACATTCCACCATTTCTTTAGTTGCCTTTTCCTTTAGTTTCTAAAATATATTCCAGCACTAAGTATCACTGAAATAATAAACTTACATGCCTTTTCTGCTTTGAAAAGTTTGTACATAACTTACAAAGTTCACTTAATGTATGTTTATTAAAAACATGGAATAAGAAACATTTAATTTCTAAGTACATTTATAAGTAATTACATAAGCAATTTTACTAATTCAGCACAAATAATTTTAGCATGACAGTCTATTATTTCAATTTACATAAAAGTTACATAAAACCACAAATGTATAAAATAAATAACTTCACGGTTGATCTAATATAAATCCTTAAAACCTCTGTAGCAGTTAATGCACACTGCTATGGATGTGTAAACTACACCTACCGTTTGGACTTGGGATTAGTAATTTCAAAAAGACTCACACACATAAACAAAGAATGAGGTTGAAACTTACTTTTGTCACCATAACCACCACAAAGTTTTTCTCATCAATTTTATATTCTTTTAGTGCAGTATCATCATTGAGGATTTTGCCTAATACAGTAAGAGATAACAATACAATAAGAAATATTATTTAGCATGCAGTAATCTTTTGTCTTACATGCAACTTAAGCTAAAATTGTTTATTAATCACTAACAACAATTCTAACAATTACTACTTTCCCCAATGAATAAATTACCCAATCAGCCACAATAAAGATAAACACATTAGTTAAAAAAAGCATAAACATCTGACTGTAACATGTCAAACATACACACTGTATATATAAAAGCTAAGTAATTTTTAAAAATGTATTACTTAATTCTATAAAAGACTTCCTAGCCAAGAAAATGTGAAAGTAGTTCCGAGAAAGGAGACATAATGGAGACAATGAAAATTCAATATTATGACTGCCTAAGGGTCCCTTAGCAAATAGCTTATATTCTTTCCTGATATTCTTTTCCCGGTTTCTTATTCCCACAAAGGCCAGATACCTGAAAAATCAGTAACATTCCAATGCTATTAAAGGAAGATATTACAAGTACTTTAGAAAATGACATAGAGGATACAAGAAAAGGCAGGATGCTATAGAACTCAGTAATGCAAAAAGAAGTACACAAAACTGTGGTCAAGTTGAAGGTTAAATATTAGGTCAGGACTCCTTAATGTTTCCTGTTCAATGACTTTAGCTTCCTACCTTCAAATACCAAACCAAAAGCTGCAAGCAATAAGACAGAAACCAACACAGTCTCTACCCTGGACAGAAATGAAAGCCAGCTCATTATGTCTGCCTCTAATTTAGGCTTCTGAATTTCTGACCTATAAAAATGATGCAGTTAAATCTCAAGGCTAACATTTCCTCTAAACAGTCTCAGCTAAGAAAATGCTACCCAGGAAAAGACAAGACAAAGATGAGCAATCAAAATCCCACCTTATTGACATCTACAATGACAATGTTCAGTATCTCCTTTGAAAAACACGGAGAATTTTCCCTACTAAATTCAGGTTATCAAGTCTATTTTTAACATTTTCTTGGTTGCCAGTGAAGCTAATTAAGTTTATAATTTCCTATTCATTTCTTTTGTTCCTTTTTATTGGTCATCCTTTCCTTATTGATTTCTAAGAACTCTTTATGTTATCTGAATATTAATCTTTTCCCCCCCTCCTGTCAGTTACAGTGTCTTTCAACATGTAAATTTAATATTCTTCAATTTTGTTCAAAATTTAACTTTACAGAAATGAGTCCAAGTACACTATTAACACAACCAGCATAAACAGTTTCAATTCAAATTTTTAAAAAGCTCAGATTGATTAAAAACACAAAAGCCAAACATCATGATGCTTATAAAAGAACTAAATAAAACTAACATCAGTGGATGGAAAAATACATAGGGCAAATGTGAATAAAGAGAAGATTGAATATAAATATCATATTCAAATGACTGCTCTTCCACTGCTTTTATATGTACCATGTTTCTGACAATCAATTTGAATACACTACAATTTATAAGACAGCATTTCTAAAATAAAAATAATACCACTTTAAGAAAGGCATAGCATATTAATATTTAATTCATACCTGCATAAATTAATTTTTGACCTGCTACTGGAAAGGCATCTTTCCCCTTTTCAGATTCAATCTTCTCTTTCAGTGCTTTCACCTATAGGAAAAATAAAGATTTTTGGGAAAAAGTCTAAACAAAAACATGACATTCCAGAATCTGAATAAATAATAGGAAAAAATTATTTTTAGGTAGGACAGGCATAAACTTCATTTTAACACCATCTATTACAAGTAAATCTAAAAACCTTTATCGGTTGACTTGGCAAATTAATTTAAAATAAGTATTTCAGCATCAAAGTTTTGATTCTCATGAAGTTTACAGGTTTATTTCCCACAAAGTAAAAAAATAAAGCTTGCCAATTTAAAAGGACTAAGAAATATAAGAGTTTCATCTACAATAATAAGAATACTTCAGTGTTAAATGCTAAATGTGAATGCTGAAGGCAAATAATTCGTTTTAAGAGTGTCATGATGTTCCATTATATATAATTACCCAAGGGGTGCTTTATAAAGATCAATTAAAACCATCTACGAGGATAGGCCCTGGACATCATTATTTTTGAAAAGCTTAACAGATGGTTCCCAAGTCAGCCAAGACAGAACCAATGGACTACTTAAATGATTTTAAACAAGCAGCTTAGCTTCTCTCAGCATCAGTCTCATCTATAAAGAAGAAGCAAATAGATGAAGTTCATAGTCTCTTCAATTCATAAAACTGTGTGACAAGAGGCACATTAAGACATACGTAGAAAACAAGTCTAATGGGCTTGAGGCCTGTGGCTCAAGCGGCTAAGGCTAAGGTGCCAGGCACATACACCTCAGCTGGCTGGTTTGAATCCAGCCCGGGCCGCCAAACAACAATGACAGCTACAACCAAAACATAGCTGGGTGTGGCAGGTGCCTGTAGTCCAGGCTTCTTGGGAGGCTGAGGTAAGAAAATCGCTTAAGGCCAGGAGTTGGAGGTTGCTGTGAGCTGTGATGCGATCGTACTCTACCCAGGGCCACAGCTTGAGGCTCTGTCTCAAAAAAAAGAAGAAAGAAAACAAGTCTAATGAGGCCACGATCCAAAATCCCAACACTTTGGGAGGCCAAGGTTGGAGTATTACTGGAGGCCAGGAGTTCAGGACCAGCCTGAGCAACATACCAAGACCCCATCTCTACAAAAAAATAAAAAAGTCAGCAGGATCTGGTTATCACTAGCTTGTTGTCCTAGCTCCTCAGGGGGTGAGGGAGGAGGATCAGTAGGATCCCTTGAGTTCAGGAGTTTGAGCCATGATCATGCTCTAGCCTTGGAGGGCAGCAGGGAGAAAGAGAGACTAATAACTTTTTTAACTGATAGGAAAGTAGGGTTGCCTAGGAGTAAAAAGGCAAGGGACCTGGCTTTCCTAAGTGCCTTAACAGAACTACTTTTATTATTTTTGATTCAAAATAATCAAGGGGGAAAATTCCATTCCCTTCAATTTTCCAGAAACTTCTGAAAATTATCGAAGTTGACAATTCTGAGTTTTAAGTAAAGAACTGTCTGACAGGGATAGAGAAAGGAAGCTCCTTGGTACAAAAAACTAATGATGTGTACTTCAAAAATAAAAAATATTGGCTCGGCGCCTGTGGCTCAAGCAGCTAAGGCGCCAGCCACATACACCTAAGGTGGTGGGTTCGAATCCCCAGCCAGGGCCCGCCAAGCAGCAATGATGGCTGAAACCAAAAAATAGCCAGGTGTTGTGGCGGGCGCCTGTAGTCCCAGCTACTTGGGAGACTGAGGCAGGAGACTCGCTTGAGCCCAGGAGTTAGAGGTTGCTGTGAGCGTGATGCCATGGCACTCTACCCAGGGGGACAGCTTGAGGCTCCGTCTCAAAAAATAAATAAATAAATAAATAAATATTTATTTAGCTTCAAGAACATTACCATACACAATTTCACATAATCCTCAAAATTCTGAAACTGGCTCAGTGCCCATAACACAATGGTTATGGGGCTAGCCACATACACCAAAGTTGGCAGGTTTGAACCCGGCCAGGGCCAGCTAAACAATGACAACTGCAACAAAAAAACAGCTGGGTGTTGTGGCAGGCGTCTGTAGTCCCATCTACTTGAGAGGCTGAGGCAAGAGATCACTTGAGCCCAGGAGCTTGAGGTTGCTGTGAGCTGGGATGCCACAGCACTCTACTGAGGGTGATATTATGAAACTCTGTCTCAAAGAAAAAAAAAATTCTGGAACCAATGGAAATATCATCCACTGAATTTTATGTATGAAGAAATAGAAATAAAAAGGTTAAATCACCCACCCCAAATCACACTGCTACTTAACTGGTAGCTGGACCCTGCAGCCATTTCTTACAACTTTCAGCTTTAAAGCATAGTATTCTGAAAATATATATGTACGACGTGAACCACTTTTGCTACACTGATCTTCCTGAAATGGGTTAGTATAATCACTGCTATTTTGATGTTCCCCAAGGTAGAAACCTATCACTAAAATCTCAATCTTCTACTTTCTGAATTTCAAAGGTAAAATACAAGTAAAAACATTTTAAAGCCAAAGATTAGATTTGCAAAAAAAGGGTAATACGATGTTAATCTGCTTTGTTGTTGCTTTGTAAAATAGTTACTTCTCAAAAAAAAATTAATTACAACATTTAATGGACTTATCATTTTTAAAATATTTAAAAAATTTGTTTTTAATTTCTAAAATGGTAAATATCAATAAATACAAGCACATAAAGATATTCTGGAATCTTCAATAACTTTTAAGTATGCAGGAGTCTTGAAACCAGACAGTCTGAGGACCACCAAATGTCTTGCCCAGTCAACAAAGAGATGGCAGAACATGGAGCACTCAGTGGTAAATGGTAAATTTCCTTTCAAACATTTTTCTTTATAAAGGGAGAATAGAGATACAATATTTGCAAATACTATGTGGTGAAAATTACAAATGAATTACAGATGACTTCTATCACTGTACGAACCCATTTCTCAGAACAGTACAGAGTGGATGCTCAATCACCACATGCTGAATGAATAAATGAAAACAGCATAAAAGTGTTTAGAAAAAAGTAGATGGAGCAAAAAGTAAAAGAAATAAGCAGGATTATCTCAATCATGACATGTTAGAATGAATAATACAGATTTAATTAATATATACTATATGAAGTTCTCTAATCCATACGATATAAACTGTATTTGTATTTCCAGCACCCATAAACGATTTTTCAAATTTAGGCCACAAAAAGTATTTCCCTATATAGTTTTCTAAAAGCCTAAAAATGGACCCACTTTCTAGCTTTGTGTATTAAAAAAGGAGGGGATAAGAGGAAAAAAAAAAAACAAAAGACCCCATAAATTAAGAAAAATTGAACCAGGCTTGGCTCCCATAGTACAGTGGTTATAGAGCCAGCCACATACACAGAGGGTTGGAACCTGGCCCAGGCAAACTAAACTGCTGCAACAAAAAAAATAGCTGGGCATTGTGACCAGTGCCTACTATAGCTTATAGTCCCAGCTACTCGGGAGGCTGAGGCAAGAGAATCACTTAAGTCCAAGAGTTTAAGGTTGCTGTGAGCTATGATGCTACCGCACTCTACTGAAGGTGACATAGTGAGACACTGTCTCAAAAAAAAAAAAATGTGACTAAAGAAGTAACAATGAGAACTCTGTACACAATAAAAAGAAAAATCAAGTAAGATTAAGGAAAGGTAAGAAACTGTTCTTGAGCTAAGAACAACAAAAGACAAATAACAGGGCAGAGCAAGAAATTCACAAATACAGTCACATAAACACACAGAAAGTTCAATCTCATTAGTAACTAAAAACACAAATGTGATGTCACATGTCATTAATTCAATAGACTGCAATACTAGAAAAGACTATGTTGAACAAATTCTTGGTGTAAACAAGTGTCAAAAGACATACAGAATGAAAGTATCAAATGATTACAATTTTTGAGAACAATGTCTCAACATCTTTAAAGGGGAGGGAGCCTTTGACCCCAAAATACTACTTCTGCCAATGTATCAAAGAAAATTACTGAACCAGACTGCGGAATCAGGTTCACTGACCTGTCCAAAATTCTGGCATTATTCCTTAACCTCAATGATGATCTTTACTTTCATGAAAATCCATTTACATCTTCTACTCACAGGATACAGGTTGAATGCTGTCATCCAAAAACTGTTCCATCTTTGAAATTATAAGTGACCAATTTCTTATTCCCACCAGTTCCCACTACACTTGCTCTTGAACCTCATAAAGAATTTGGTTCCTGGCTCGGTGCCTGTAGCTCAGCAGCTAAGGCGCCAGCCACATACACTGAACCCGGCTAGTTCAAACCCAGCCTGGACCTGCCAAACAACAATGACAACTACAACCAAAAAATAGCCGGGCATTGTGATGGGCACCTGTAGTCCCAGCTACTTGGGAGGCTGAGGAAAGAGAATCACTTAAGCCCACGAGTTTGAGGTTGTTATTAGCTGTGATACCATAGCAAGTTACCGAGGATGACACAGTGAGATTCAAAAAAAAAAAAAAAAAGAGGAATAAACTAAAACAATTATCTTTAAAAACAAGAAGAATTTGGTTCCTAAAGTCTCTACTTCCACTTCAGATCTTCACTACTAGTTCAGTTTAGCTGAGATAACATTGACAATGCTTCTATTACCTTCTTTTAATATCAAAGACTCCCTTGTTTTTCAGGCAAAATTCTGTATTTAGACTAACACAACTAAATTTATAGTATTTCCGTTAGTTAATACCCAATGACTAAAAACTTAATTCAAGCATTCTGTGGTGTCTCACTGGAGTGAGAAAAGGAAGAACACACTCAATTCTCTGTGCACCCTAGTTAGTTAGCCCTCCCCTGTATTCTCCAAAAGGATATTTCAAACCTTCACTCTGCTAACTCTGATTCCTAACACTCTCCTCCTCTCTTTGCAGATGACCACTTTCTACATTAACAACACAGAAGACATCAAAGAAACTCATCTTCAATTTTCTGCCACCAAACCGACATACTCTGTTACATCCAGATCTACCTAATAATTTCCTTCCCACCTAGTAAATGAAAGAGGCATCCTTTCTTTCAAATCTAATTCTTTTCACCTGTCCTCTGATTTCCCCTCCAAGTGTTCTCTAGTACCTTGCTAGATTCTTTATGTGTCCTACCCTCCCAGCTTTATTTTTTAACCACTCCTTCAAAGCCAGTTCATTTTCATATGCACTTAAATAGTCCCAATTCTCCACCACTTTTAAAACAAAAAAATACTTCACAATCTTTTGTCTCCTAACTACTCTCTCTCCTTCCCTTAAATCTCAAGTACTCCCCCCCCAAAATCAAAAACGCATATTGTCTTCAGTTATTTGTTAACTCCACCCTCATGACTCGAGAGTGCAGTAATACAGTGCTGATAAAACAGAAACATGAACTTTTTTCTCATTTTGCTGTTTACTTTCTTTGGTACTGCCTACCCCTACAATTCCATTAAGACTGCTCTTACCAACATCACTGAATTATGCAGCATCATAATCATCAGACACCTCCTGACCCTTCCCTATTGTACTCTTATCACATTTGACAAGACTAACCTAACCCTCCTTTGCCATCCCTTGGCTTCCATGCCATACATTTTTATTTTTCCTCTATCTCTCTGTTCACTCCTTTGTGAAATTCCTTCTTTGGCCAGCCTTTTAAGTATTCCTTAGACTTCCAAAATAATCATCCCATCTTCTTCTATTCTATATTCCATTCTGTCTACTCCTAGTTTTAAAAACCATCCAGATGCCACCTGTATCTGTAACCCAGCAATCTCCCTGACCTTCAGTTACACATACTCAGCTCTTTACTAGATACCTTCACTGGATGTCCCAGGGTATTTCAATCACAACAAATTTGCTGAAGAATGGCTTTCCACCTAGCCTGTCTAAATCACCCCTAACCTCATCAAATTGAGCACACTTTAAAACATCTTAGAAGGAAAGGCTGCCTTCTTTCTGGATGCTTCTAAGCACAAGGTTTCTCTTGGAAAGGTTGCAGCTCACAGTGGACATATAGCTGGGACCCTCTAACCTTGCTGAGTTCCATGCCAATGCTCTCATTTCAGTAAGTTATCTCAACAGAATAAGTACAGAACTTCCACTGTGCTGCTTACATTCCCCCTACATAAAAGAATGTGAGTTTATCATCAACTCACCTAGAGACAAAGCACGGTTAACATGCAAGAAATCAAGCTTTTTCTAGTGAGATACTTCTCTATTATGAAAACAGTGCACTTTAAAATGAAAACATACTCAATATAATGTTAAAAGTAGTTGGCATGGCTTTTATGTCTTCCCTCAAAGGGAAATAACCATAATAGTCTATTTAAAAGTGCAACACAAAGCTAAACTTACCATCTAAGTGTTTCCTAATGTGAGCAACTACAGTGCATCTCCATGGCCAACAAACATTAATAGCAGTCATTTCAATTCTACAAATTTAAGTTACATATTTGAGATCTCAAAATAACATCTTATACATTACATTCCCATGATGACAGTATGATGTGCCGCCCTATCAACCTTCCTTTTTTTTTTTTTTTGCAGTTTTTGGCCAGGGCTGGGTTTGTACCAGCCACCTCAGGCATATGGGGCCAGAGCCTTACTCCTCTGAGCCACGGGCGCCACCCCCTATCAACCTTCTTACACAGCACTTTGCACAAGGTTTCTACAGCTACTGTTTGTTGATTAGGTCAGCAGTGGAATACTCATGTAACAATTCTGCTTGGGCAATGTTACAGTGTATTTTTCCTTACTACTTCTGTGATTATGTTGTTCTTACTGCTTTATAACTATGTATAGTAACAAGAATTATTTAAACTTTAATGTGTAGCCCTGAAACATAAAGTTTAAGTGAATAAACCTTAACATGTGTCATGTACTTGCCATGTTCCAGACAGTGTACTAAGAGCCTTACAATTAACTCTTTAAACCTGTCCTCACCTCTATGAGGTTATAGCAGCCAGCCTCCAAGATGGTCCCCAACTACCCTGGTCTCCTGATATTTCATCTTTGTAAACACCCTTCCCATACTGAATTATGGCTAGTCAACAAGAGCAATAAAATACTGTCAGTGTGAAACTGTCTAACTTCTGGGACTGGTTTATTAATATAAAAACCATTGCTTCCATCCTACTGTCTTGGATTACTCACTTTGGCAGAAGCCAGCTGCCATGCCATGAGGACCCTCAAGCACCCTGGGGAGGGGCCTACATGGGGAGAAACTGAGGCTTCCAATCAACAGCCAGCACTAAGTTGTTAGGTCCATTTTGAAGGGGACCCTCCAGCCACAGCCAAGCCTTTAGATGACTGTAGCTCTTTTTTTCTTTTTTTTTTTTTTGGCCGGGGCTGGGTCTGAATCGCTGGCATATGGGATCGGGGTCCTACTCCTTTGAGCCACAGGTGCCACATGACTGTAGCTCTTAATGCAATGTCACAAGACCCTGAATGAAAGCCACAGAACTAAGTTAACCCTAAATTTCTGACCCACAGAAAACTAAGAAATCATGTTTAATGCTTTAAACCACTAAGTTTAGGGCCAATATGTTGCAGAGTAATAACTAGTATATATATGCTTTTTTTAAAATAGATATTATTATCCTCATTTTCTGGAGGGGACACTAAAGCATAAGACTACCCAAATTTGAATCCTGACAGGTAACGTATGCGGAAGTTGAAAACTGAAGATACTATTATACTACTATTAATATACTATTAATATTTGTGAGTGTGGATTAGACATTTTTAGGGCAGCATGCCAGCCTTCAATCCAATTAATCTCACGTCTAAAAAAATCAATGTCAGAGAGCTGCTCACACAAATACTTCACAGACAGATGTGCAAAGTACATGCACTGCATCACTGCTTGTAATACTAAAAACTGAAAACCCTGGCTCGGCGCCTGTTGCTCAAGCAGCTAAGGCGCCAGCCACATACACCTAAGGTGGCGGGTTCGAATCCCCAGCCCGGGCCCGCCAAACAACAATGATGGCTGCAACCAAAAAATGGCCAGGCGTTGTGGCGGGCGCCTGTGGTCCCAGCTACTTGGGAGGCTGAGGCAAGAGACTCGCTTGAGCCCAGGAGTTGGAGGTTGCTGTGAGCGTGATGCCATGGCACTCTACCCAGGAGGATAGCTTGAGGCTCCGTCTCAAAACAAACAAACAAACAAAAAAAAAAAAAAAAAACTGAAAACCCTAAATATCCACCAAGGAGAAATGGTATAAATAAATGACTGAAATTGTATATCATGAAGGAAAAAAGCTACTTGCTGGCCAGGCCCAGTGACTCAGGCCTGTAATCCTTAATATTCTGGGAGGTTGAGGCAGGAGGATCAATTGAGTTCAAGGAGTTTGAGACCAGCCTCAGTAAGAGAGAGACCCCATCGCTACAGAAAAAAAAGAAAAAGAAAAATTAGCCAGGCTTGGTGGTATGCATCTGTAGTCCCACTTACTCAGGAGGGTGAGGCAGAAGGTCCCTTGAGCCCAAGAGTTTGAGGGTGCGATGAGCTGTGACAATGCCACTTGCACTCTAGCCTGGACAACAGAAGGAGACCTGGTCTCAAAAAAAACAAAAAAACAAAAAACTAGTTGCTAAGCCATTAATTAAAAAAACAAAACCAAAAAGCAAAGTAGTTGTGTTTCAGTATTATTCTCAAAAGGACTAGATGAATATAGTCTATTACAGTCTACAGTGGTTACTTAGACCAGGGGGCAAAAGCCTTTCATTTTTTACTTTATGGACTTTATTGACTACAACAGCCCTGGATTATTTTAGTAATTTGGGAGTTTAAAAGGAAAAAAAAAATGAGATTTCAGTTAAAAAAAAGTCTGAGGCAGTTCTAATACTGCACAGCCCAGTTAATTACAAAGCAGTAATAGCAAGTGAATTTCAGCAATCAACCATTAGGAAAAGAAGAGACTCCAAAAACCACATATATTTAGTAAAGGATTTCATAGATTTACACTGTAGGCAAAGCTTCTTTTTTAGTTCTTTGGTTATTATTATCCTTCCACTTGAGAAACTGGCACTAGCATCAAAAAGTATTTCTTAAATCTCTCCCCCAAAGTAGGTTCCTGCTTATTCTAAAAATGTAATTTATTATATCAGGTGACTTCAGTACAAACTGAAGTCTCTCCACTAGACCCAATAAATAAAAGAATGTAGTACACAAAGTATTTTCTAATGTAAACAATAACTGATAGCATAATATTATATCCGAAGAAACAGATGGTAAATAAAGACAATCCTCAAACTGAAGTTATGATCCAAAAGGCTACTATTTCAAATACATGATTTGGAATCCAGAGTCCATCTTCCCAGAGAAACTATGTAAAATGGTATTTAGGTTCTTAAGCCAACCTACACATGCCAACTTAATGTGTTCTAAAATATATTCCTAGGCCAAGTGCGGTGACTTATGCCTGTAATCCTAGCACTCTGGGAGGCTGAGAAGAGCAGATCGCCTGAGCTCACCAGCCCGAGCAAGAGCGAGATCCCATCTCTAAAAGAAAAGGCTGGAATGTTGTGGCAGGTACTGGTAGTCCCACTTACTCAGGAGGCTAATGCAAAGGTATCTCTCAAACTCAGGAGTTTGAGGTTGCTGTGAGCTATGATGCCACAGCACTATACCAGGGCAACAAAGTGAGACTCTGTCTCAAAAAATAAATAAAAAATAAAAGAAAATAAATTCCTGAACAGTATGATTTCAACAAGACCAACGGAGACACAGGAAATTGGAAACTAAGTGGAACTCTCAAGATAGCTGTAACGTTTAAAGTTTATGTAAAGGCAAAGAATGGATTTCTCTAGTGCACTACTAAGAAAAAACTGCCTACCAGAAGTGTGTAGAGGAGAGGAGATGACAACAATTTTATCTACCTGTTTAAGCATGTACGACCTGTTCGTGTATATTAGTCATTTATATTAGTCTACCTCCTGTGCTGGAATAGGTTTGCAAAATATTTAAAAGGTTTACTAAGTTCATTTAGTTGCAAAGCCAGTTTTTACGACACTACACAAGGAATTTATTTATCCAAACTTACAGGGAGCAGATGGCATAATGTCCTTTGGCAGAGTTCAGTGCTATAGCAGGCTTCAATTTATCAAATTTCAAAAGTTAACAAAAGTTAACAAAAATTCTATACATTACCCTATGTAATTCTATACATAACAAAATCTCAATTTTTAAGTCAAACTGAGGGGACCTTGTCCACTGTTCTTGCACACTTTTCAAAATTGCTGACTATGGCTTGATGCCTGTACCACAGTGGTTCCAGCACCGGCCACATACACCAAGGCTAGTGGGTTCAAACCCAGCCCCAAACAGCTCAACAACGACAACTGCAACAAAAAAATAGCTGGGGCGTGGTGTCTGTAGCTCAGTGGGTAGGGAGCCGGCCACATACACCCAGGCTAGTGGGTCAAACCCAGCCTAGGCAAGCTAAAACAACAGTGACAACTGCAACAAAAAAATAGCAGGGTGTTGTGGTGGGTGCCTGTAGTCCCAGCTACTTGGGAGGCTGAGGCAAGAGAATCACTTAAGACCAAGAATTTGAGGTTGCTGTGAGCTGTGATGCTACAGCACTCTACTGAGGGCAACACAGTGAGACTCTGTCTCAAAAAAAAAAAAAATAGCTGAGGGTTGTGGCAGGTGCCTGTAGTCCAAGCTACTTGGGAGGCTGAGGCAAGAGAATTGCTTAAGACCAAGAATTTGAGGTTGCTGGGAGTTGTGGCGCCATGGCACTCTACAGAGAGTGACACAGTGAGACTCTGTCTCAAAAAAAAAAAAAAAAAACCTGCTGATTATGTCAAACTGAGAGAATGAAAATACCTGATTTACACAAACATTTTTCAGAAAGGATTTAAAAAAGGAAAACAATAATCAATATACAAGAAAACTGGGGCGGCACCTGTGGCTCACTGAGTAGGGTGCCAGCCTCATATACCCAGGGTGGTGGGTTTAAACCTGGCCCTGGCCAAACTGTAACAAAAAGTAGCCAGGCAGGATTTATTTTTGAAAACTGCATAATTTATTTCTAAATTTGCTAAATATTTTGAGGTCCACAATCTCACTTGTTTCACATTAATGCTAAGGAAGGCAAATCAATAATAATTACTACTCTCATTTTACTAGAGAGACAGATTTTTAAAAAACTGTGCTCAAGGACATAGGACAAAGACAAAATGGGGGAAAAACTCCTCTTTAGGAATTGTGTGATGCATTTGAAAGGAGCAAGAGATGAAAAAAGTAAACAAGAGGTACTCATGTGAGGAGGAGCAAGGAACTAGAACAGATGCTAAAGAGAAATTAGGGGACAAGAGAGGTTTCATTAAATGGTAGAAATGTCTCTACACACTAGAAATGAAAAAAAAATAGTGATACACAGGAGAGAAGGAGATCTGATGGAGTAATGTCCTTCTCAGATGACAGAATATATGAAATACAGAGGAAAAGTAAAGGAACTGGATTTAGCAGACAGCCATCTAAGGAGGCTAGTAGGTAGGCAGCTGTCGTAGAACTGTGTTTAAGCCCTGTCTTGACTGAGTTTAAATTCCCAATAAAACAAAACTAGGGTCATCAGCTGAAAAAAAAGAGAGAAGATGATATAAAATCTTCCAGTGACAATGAAAGAGTGAGCGGACTACTGAAATACATCCCAGTCTGTCAGG
>NW_003852409.1:11131508-11132633 GCF_000181295.1 Otolemur garnettii | reverse complement strand
GGACTAGGGAAATACATGCATGACTGTCAGATACTACACTAAGGGTCCATTTAAGGTTGATGTTCAAGAATTTAAGTGAGACAAGCCAATGTGGCTATTGGTTCTCTCTGCCTGCACAGGTGCAGGCACATGCACCCAGATAAGTTTAATCGTATTTGGGGTTTTCTTTGCAAGTAAAAACGTATCACACTGCCAAACACTGCTACTGTCCTAAGCAAGGACATCAGTATCTCAAACATACATAACCTTCAAAGCCCTATGAAGTCAGTACTTTTAGCACAAGTATTCCCCTTTCACAGATATGGAAACCGGCACATACTCAGTAACCTACACAAGGTCACATAGCAATTCTACTTCCCAAATATAGCCCATTTTTTCTCCATCTCTACTCCTACCACCCTGATCCAAGATTGCCTAAAAACTATTGCGCAAGTCTTCTATCTGATCTCCCTGTTTCATTATTCATCAGTATCGAGGTAACCCTAAAATGTTTTTTTCTGCTTTAAAAGCTTTCCATTTTACCTCAAAAAACTCTAGCTTACAAACCCTAGGTTGCAGTGGTTCTCAACCTTTCTAATGCTGCAACCCTTTAATACAGTTCTTCATGTTGTGGGGACCCCCAACCATAACATTATTTTCATTGCTACTTCGTAACTGTAATTTTGCTACTGTTATGAATCGTAATGTAATGTCTGATATGCAGGAGACCCTCAAAGGGGTTGTGACCCACAGGTTGAGACTGCTGCCCTACATGCTCTGACCCCCTGCCTAACTCTCTAATCTCTTATCCCTCGTCCCTCACCTTAGAAATACAAGCCTTTTTCTGGGATTCCCCAAACACACTTAAACTCTTACGTCTTTGCCCTACCAGTTCCCTACTAAAAACACTCTCATTTTCTTAGTGTTTTCATTGTTCACATCTCAGCTTAAAAATCATCTTGTTTACAAAGGCCTTCAGTAACTAGCCAACTTAAAAGTAGTCACCCAGTCAAGCATTATCTTATCACTATCCTATTTCAATTTTTGTTTTTGACTGTTTTATTCCACTAGAATGTATACACCATGACCACAGAGCCTGACATTAGTAAGTACTGAACAAATACTCATCAAATAAATACACCAACA
>NW_003852409.1:11122893-11130948 GCF_000181295.1 Otolemur garnettii | reverse complement strand
TGTAGTCCCAGCTACTTGGGAGGCTGAGGCAAGAGAATTGCTTAAGCCCAAAAGTTTGAGGTTGCTATGAGCTGTGACGTTACAGCACTCTACTGAGGGTGATATATATAGTGAGGCTCTGTAACAAAAAAACAAATTATAATTTTATCAAAAACATCCAATGGGACCGGGTAATGTGGCTCATGCCAGTAATCCTAGCCATTTTAGGAGGCCGAGGCAGATGGACTTGCTTGAGCTCAGGAGTTTGAGGCTTTGTCTCTTCTGGGGAGAAAAAAAAATTGAAAAAACTGAAAAACATGTAGTGTCAGCTACTTGGGAGACAGGGGCAAGAGGACTGCTTGAGCCCAAGAGTTTGAGGTTGCTGTGAGCTACACTACCAGGACACTCTACTCAGGGTGACAGAGTGAGACTTTGTCTCAAAATACAAAAAGAAACAAACAAAAAACCCCACCAATGTCTATAGTTTTAATGCCACACATATAGTAATAAAATCACATTTCAGCTTTTGCATTTAAAGCCTCACCTCAAATTTACTGGATTTTTATTTGTTTTCAGTTATCAAAGCACATAATCAGTGTCAAGCATTAGCAGACTGTGGGATTAATGTGTGTAACACAGAACTCTTGTCATTTTAGGAATGCAATAAAATAATATACTGTATTGCAATTATCTCAAAATTTGTATTTTTTAGTATGCTTTTCTTAATTAATGGCTTCAAGGAACACCAACACAAAAAAAAAAGTGAGTTTAGATTGAGCTTTGAAAACTGTGTATTTCATTTGCCTCTAAATGTCTACAAACCACCAAACTTCAGATATTTAAGAATTCTATAGGAGTGGTGGTTTATTAGCTACCTCAGAATGCTTTAATATGTATGCTACCTAAATTTGTCACACAATTTTTAAAGTGAGCCATCTGTTTAAAACAGAATACACAATAAAGAAAATCTCTCAGCAATGGTCTTTCCACTCTGCACATACCACCTTCTTGTTGTTTCTATACTGTCTGAATACCTTATAAGGAGGGATGCATTACCACAGTAAAAGTTAAGAAAGACTTTTGTAAAGGTTAATAATAGAGGCAATGATCATGTATTGTACTATGGCAATGGTCAAGTAAATGACACAAACCGGCTCATAAACATAAGAAGTTTTGGGCAGCACCTGTGGCTCAAAAGGGTGGGGTGCGGGCCCCATTTGCTGGAGGTGGTGGGTTCAAACCCAGCCCAGGCCAAAAAAAAAAAAAAACACATAAGAAGTTTTGCTAGCTAAAAAAAGGTGTAGGGAACCATTGCCTTTCAAAAACTAGAGCAAATAAAAACACATTAAAAACAAATTTTCTTGTTTTTCCCACTTTGTACATCCCCTACTCTCTAGCCACCGAGTAAGTCAACAGGATGGATCCTAGAAGACCCAGACATCATCCCACATGTCCCTGCACTATTCCAGCTTTTGCTTTGCCAGCAAAGCTCACCAACCATTTACTTGTTCAACAAACGAATTGCCCTCCTGATACCCTTTATATTGCAGTCCTTTCTTCCATTTTTTTCCTCAAGCTCACAAGAGTTTTTATACTGGCTATCTAAAATCTTTTCTTTAGATCTATATCTAACGTCCTTGGTTACCTGGTTCTCACAACACGTCAGAAATAGGACATTTAGTATTGCCTGTATTAATATAAATTTCATGGCTTCTTTCCTTGCTGGAATCTAGAGTATTGTATCAAAAATGAATAAATGGAATTAAAACAGTTGCCTTGGGCAGTGCCTGTGGCTCAGTGGCTAGGGCGCTGGCCCCATATACCGATAGTGGTGGGTTCAAACCCAGCCCTGGCCAAATTGCAACAAAAAAATAGCTGGGTGTTGTGGTGGGTGCCTGTAGTCCCAGCTACTTGGGAGGCTGAGGCAAGAGAATCGCCTAAACCCAAGAGTTGGAGGTTGCTGTGAGCTGTGTGACACCATAGCATTCTACTTAGAGCGATAAAGTGAGACACTGTCTCTACCAAAAAAAAAAAAAAGAAGAAGAAGAAAAGAAAAGGTTGCCTTAAAAAACATTTCTCAAACTTATAATGTAAATGTTCTTAAATGCTTTAATCTTGCACTAGAGTACAAGATTAGTACTAGTTTTAAAATTTTTTGTTCCTTTCTATGATGGGATCTTTACAGATATTAGCATTCGTTTTTTATATTAAAAGCAACAAAATTACATTTACATAAATAGCAACAAAAACTGAAGAAGCTACTGTGTAACAATGAGCTTTCTGGAAAATATACTTCTACAACATAGTATATTCCCTTGGAAACAGAGAAACCACAAAAATATTTAAGAATTTATACAAATACAGGTAAAGCATTGCCTTGTGTGTGTGTAAAGTGTCCAAAGAGTTATACAAGTCACAGAACATAAGTATTTCAGAGGAGCTGGGGAAAAGCCACTAACATTAATAAACACACAGATATTCCCTCCCCCTCCAAAATCCTTTAAGTTTCAATAATTCTGAAACTATTGTATTATAAACCGATAAAGTTACTGTGCACCAACATTTATTATCACAAAGAACCAATGTTAAATAAGCATTTTACATAAATTGTCTGAAATCATTAAACATACAACCCTATTTTAACTTTTATCCTTCAACTCCCTAGTATGTACTATGCCATAAAGAAGTTGGTTCTGTTAGAAATATTAGTCCACAGGCTGTTGTTAATTACTTCTGACGACACTGAAAAGCCTGTGCCTTTAAGAATTTATCACACAGCATACATCTATGTCTACTGAAATATCCTGAAATCAAATAATTCTGTGTCACAATTCCCAAAAGGTTAGGAACTTTCCCATATTTCTTAAAGATGTAGAAAACCTTACAAGATTAAATCATATAGGTAAAACATTAACAGTATATCCTCACACAAAGGTATCCATTGTCTAAATAATCGATTCCATTTATTGACCATCAACTAAGTACGTACCGTTTAATCCTCACACAAGGCAGGTATTATCCCTAAGGCACAGAAGATGAAACTAAGAGTTATTTGCCCAAGGTCACAGCAAGTTAGAGCTACAGATGAAATTCAGGTCTATTTAACAATACCAAGGCCCTTGATCTCTACCCAAATAAAATCAACTATTTTTAAAATGGAGATGGGCAGAAAGTTGCTGGTGTAAACTTAGCATTGTGACAATCTTAATGGCATATTCCAGAACATAACCAGTAAATTTACACTCATGATATTTTTAGATTCTTGGCATAAAGTTGTATTGACTTTAACGATTTCTTTTTGTAGTCACAAATACAGAACAAATAATAACGCAAGCCTTTAAAGTGTTTAAAACTTGAACTGCCGAAGGTATTTAAAGTTTTTTATGTCCCCCCCCCCACCCGCACACACCCTGAAATGCTACTACTTGGGGGAGTTGTGGGACACTGCAAGGTTCCAACTCCTACAATTTCTAGACTTCCAACACAGAGAACCCGTTAAATCCGGAGATGAGTCTGAGCCTGGATTTGGAGGGCTCTTAATGCAAAAAAAGTGTTCGCCACCAAAGAGGCCTCAAACCACATTCTATGCACTTTGGGTATGGGTTTGGTGGCGGGAGGACAGTAGCAGAACGATTCAAGATACACGCAAATAAAAGAGTTAACAAATTCTCGAGAGAAGGCGGCAAAGAATTCATTTTTACCCCCACTCACCTCACACTCGGCGGCAGACGAAACCTAATACTTTTTAAGGCTCATCATCTCGGGTTACCAACTCTTAGACCTCAGCGCCTAACCAGGTCCACACAGTAGTGGCGACGCCTCCGCCTCCCTCCCCCACCTGTGCAACCACACAGAGAAGCCAGGCTGCACCGCCGAGGCTAAACCGACCTCCCCTCCCCCTCCGGCCCCTCTACCACGAGCTCCCAGACCCAGGCCTCCAGTGCCCCGCAGGCGTATACTCCAGCCATCTGCTACCAGCCCTTCGGCGTCCGGCCACTGTTTCTCCGTTCTCCTACCACAAAGCCCACAGCCCACCCAGGACGATTCGGGTCCGCTGCACGGCGGCGGGCCGGCACTTGGGCCCGCGCTCCGCGCTCGCTGCGCCCTCCAGGTGCTCTGGGGGCGGCCACCACGGAGCGCACCACCAGGCCTAACTCCGCAGCCCGCGCGCAGCTGCCCCCCGCCTGAGCCCGCCGGGCCCCTCGCGCTCCTCGCGGCCGCCCCCACCCCGCCTCGGGCCCCGCGCTCCCAGCCGCTCATACCGTCTCCTCTGGGTCGATGTCTATCTTGAAGGTCTGCTGCTGGAGGGTCTTCAGCGTGACCTGCATGGTGCCGCCGCGCAGCTCCGCTGCCGGGCCTGCGCCGGGTGGTGGCCGCTGGGCGGGGTCTGTGGCCTGGCGGGGCCCGGGGTCGCCCGCGTTCCTCGCGCTCTGGGGAGGATGGCGGTGGGGGTGGGGGCTTGTCACATTCGCCCAGCGGTGCGGCCTGTCCGCCAGCCTGGGCCCCGGGCCGCGCCGCTTTCTCCGCGACTGCGGCCTTCCCCGAGAGCTCGGGCCGCCGTGCTGCTTCTCGCGCCGGGTGCCGGCCACTGAATCTGCAGGAGGAGCGAGGGACGTTGCGAGGCAAGGAAAGAATCCGCTAGCTCACCACAGGATGGTAGCCGCCATCATCGTGACTCGCCGAGATGTGCCCCCTCCCCCACCCGAAAAACGTGGGGGAAGGGGCCGAGCTGACGAAACGCGCAGGCGTAGGGCGCGGGCGAGGCCGTGCGCAAGCGCAGCCTAGAGCTCTGCCCCGGAACTGGGGGCGGGACGGATTACGCCTCTGGAATGCCGGCGGCCTGGATCTGGCGTGCGCAGGCGCATGCTGCGAGCGTGGAGGGCTCTGGGGCTTCCTGGTGGAGACTCCAGCAGGGGCGTTCTCCCTGAGTCTCAGCTCCGCCTAGGTCCCGACTCCGCCTGGCTGCCACAGTTGCGCAATCCGTAGCTGGGGAAGCACTACGTGGATTTTCGACCAAGTGGTAGCCGAGTCCGGGAGCAGGGGAGTTAGAGGGCGGTAGGTGGGGTGGAGTTTCAGGGAAAGTTGATGGTGGTAACCACAGTAGTCGGCCTACAGTTACGGGGCGCTCGCTGCGGGGCTCAGCCTTCGTGTTGTTGGCTGATTATTTAATTTGAGAGGGTGGTCTTCCAGCGCCGGGCTGTCTGGCTTCAAATTTGTCTGCCGTCAGTAGCCTTGGGACGTTGGGCCCAAACAGGAGGACTAATTTAAACTGAAGGTCAAGTCATCTCACGACTCTGGGCAGGAATGTCCGATGGTTCCCCTCACACAGAGTGAAAATTGGAGTTCTTTAATCTGGACGCATCAGCCCCTAGCTTCTCACCTCATCGCCTTCCTCTTCCCCCGGTGTGCGGTTGTTGGTGGATGTTAGGTATGTGCTCCTGCCTAAGGACCTTCGGTTACACTTGCTGTTTCTGCAACCTCTCCTTTAAATTTTTGCTCAATGTCACCTTTTCCTTGAGGTTTACTGTGGCTTCCCTACTTACAATCTCGGTTTATCTAGCGCTGTTATCCTACTCTACTTATTTCTATAGCCGTTATCCCTTTCTAATTACCATATAACGTACATATTTGTTACGTTTATTTAATCTCTCCCTTTCCTCTAAGCCCCAGACTGAAGTTACACTAAGGCAAAGATTTTGTTTTGTTCGCTGATCATTCCCCAGTACGTAAAAAACATGCTTGGCACACTGCAGACACACAATAAATATTTGTGGCATGGGTGAATGTGCTTCTGGTTCCTCTGCTATAAATCAGGAATTGTAATGGCATTCAGCTTAGTGATTACAGGAGGTGGGAGCAGAAAAATGTATGTAAAATCTTAGGAGCAGAAACATAATCCATAGTCCATAAGTGGTTTAGTTATTAGTAGTATGTCCATTTGCGGATGAGAAAACTGAAGTGTGAATATGTTGAGTGATGTAGACATTCTAGAGTGTCTGAATAACAGCTGGGGCAGAAGGACTCCAGAGCCTGTTTCTAAGTGCCTAGCTATTCTGCCTCTAAATAGGGTGCCTGGGGGCACATTGACTTAAAGTGGTTTAAGTATAAAGCAGTTACTTGAGTTTCAAGTCAAAGCTAAGAGAAAAAAAAAGTTATCAAACTACTAGCTCTGTAACAGTTACAAATTGTATATCTGGGCCATCATCCTCACTAATACAAAGTCACTGCTTGGTTTTCCATGGATCCTAGGAGCTCAGGTATAATTCTTACATGAAACTCCCTGGTCAACCTCCTCCCTCTGCATTGACCTGGTATCTCCCCCTTTACAGCACATATCTCCCTGCATTATAATTAAGTACATAATTCCTATATATCTACAGGAAGTATATCTTCCTGTATATCTACCCTTAATCATTACCAGGGGATCTCATCTTGGCCCTCATTTTGAAATACCTCCAGCTTGGACCCTGCCCCTTACCTGTGGATAGAGTTAGCCAATTGCCTAAGCAATGTCTTCACTTAATAGGCCTCTGAAACTTAACATGGCCCAATAGAAAAACTGATTTCCTTCTGGAACTCCCTCCCCTCTGCAACTGTTCCTCTCAGTTTTCTTCATCCTAATTCATGGCCTCACAATCTACCCAGGTGCTCAGGCCAAAAATCTAGTCTTCACGCCTATTAAGTCTCTTTCTTTCCTAACCCCACCACCATATCTAATCAATTATCAAGTCTTGTGAACTACATTCTCCAAATTTTTCACCATTTCTATTTATACAGTTGATAGAGTCAAATAGAGCTGACCTGCACAAATAGAATGTCCCACCCAGGAAAGAGGGAATGTGCCAATTCCTACCCTTCCAACCCTTTAAATTCCCATCTACCTTAACCCTGACTTCCTTCTCAAACTCAGCTCACCTGCACCCAGGTGGTATGAATAAAAGCCACTATTGCTCACACAGAACCTGGACTCCATTTCCTTTCATTCGTGTTTTGGAATAATCTTTTATTTTCAGTCTTTGATCTTTCAACAATCATAGATTAATCCATTATTATCTTTCACCTGCTTCCCAACTGGTCTCTTCAACTTCCACCCTTTGTCCTGAGCAGTGAGAGAGGTCTTTTTAAACCACAAATCAGAGTGTGTTACATCTATGCTCAATACCTGTTTGAATATAATTCAAACTCTTTACACGGTCATATGATCTGACTCCTGCCAAATTCTGACTTCATCTTGTCTTCCTTCTCTTTCTCATTCACTGTCATCCCTCTGCAGCAGCCATTCTTTCATCCCTCAAACAAGCTAAACTGGTCCTAGCCCCAGGGCTTTTGTACTTGAGGTTCCTTTAGCTTGAAATTCTTGTCTTTCCAGATCTGGTTTTTGTTTTGTTCTGTTTTGTTTTTTGAGACAGAGTTTTACTTTGTTACCCTCGGTAGAGTGTCAGTGCTGTGGCATCATAGCATCTCTTGGGCTCAAATGATCCTCTTTTTCTCAGTCTCCCAAGTAGCTGGGACTATAGGCCCTGCCACAATACCCAGCTATTTTTAGAGATGAGTCTGACTTGTTCTTGCTCAGACTGGTCTCTGAACTCCTGCGCTCAGGCAAACCACCCACCTCAGCCTCCCAGAGTGCTATAGGATTGATTATAGGTATGAGTTACTGGATCTGCCTCAGATCTTTGAATGCCAAATTCCTTTTTACCTTCAGGTTCCAACTCAAATTTTACTTCCTTAGAAAAAAGGACTTCCTCCAAAAACTTAACAATATGTAGTAAACATTTTTAACATTTTCTCTAGAAAATGCTTACTTTTCTCTAGAAAACGCTTACTTTTTGGGGAAAGGTACTATCTTATTCATGACCATAGCATATGTTGACTGACTTCCAACTCAGTTGTAAGCTCTGTGTTTCTAAGTATTGTGTCAGTCTAATTCATCTTATTTTCAGAATCTAGCACTGTTTAGATGCCCTATGTATATTGTCTGGAAACACTGTAAAGTCACTTTAGTTAAAGTTTACAACAGTTGTAAGAAAATATGATAATGTTTAGGCTCGGCGCCTATAGCTCAACCGGCTAAGG
>NW_003852409.1:11106033-11121134 GCF_000181295.1 Otolemur garnettii | reverse complement strand
GAGGCTGGTGAGTTTGAAACCCTGGCCTGGGCCAGCTAAAACAACAATGACAACTACAATCATAAAAGGACATGCCTGAGGCTGTTTTACAGTTAACCTTTTTTTTATAAGTAGAAAGAGCACATTATAAAATAATGGTAAAGGCCAGGCGGGACGACTCATGCCTGTAGTCCTAGCACTCTGGAAGGCTGAGGCAGGTGGATAGCTTGAGCTCACAAGTTCGAGACCAGCCTGAGCAAAGCAAGACCCTGTCTCTAGTAGAAACAGAAAAAAACAAAAACACTGAGGTAGTAGGATTGCTTGACGCTAAGAGTTGGAGGTTGCTGTGAGCTATGATGTCACAGCGCTCTACCGAGGGCGACAACTTAAGACTCTGTCTCAAAAAAAAAAGTGGCAAAAAGCGTAGCACATAAATTAATAAACCAATAACATAATTGTTTATTATCAAGTGTTATGTACTGTACATAATGATATGTTCTATACTTTTATATGACTGGCAGCACAGTGTGTTTACACCAGCATCACTTCAAACACGTGAGTAAAGTCTTGTGCTATAATGATTTTATGACAACTAGGATGTTCCTAGGCATAGGAATTTTTCAGCTCCAGAATAATCTGTGCAACCACCTCAGATATATGGTTGGTCATTGACGGAAATGCTGTTATTCAGTGCATGACTATAGTCGTGGCAACAATATATTTTAAATGTTAATTGATTGAAATATTCACCCATATCTGATCAAACTAAAAAGCTTCTGCACTGCCAAGAACACAGTAAGTAAAGCAAGCAGACAGCCCTCAGAATGGGAGAGGATTTTTGCAGGTTATATTTCCGACAAAGGTCTAATAATCAGAATCCACAGAGAACTCAAAGTTATTAATAAGAAAAGAACAAGTGATCCCATTTCATTGTGGGCAAGAGACATGAACAGAAGCTTCTCTGAAGAAGACAGGCACACAGTCTACAGACACATGAAAAAATGCTCATCATCTTTAATTATCAGAGAAATGCAAACCAAAACCACTTTGAGATATCATCTAACTCCAGTAAGAGTATCCCACATCACAAAATCCCAAAACTACAGATGTTGGCATGGATGTGGAGAAAAGGGAACACTTTTGCACTGCTGGTGGGAATGCAAGCTAGTATGTTCCTTTTGAAAAGAAGTTTAGAGAACACTCAGGGATCTGAAAGTAGACCCGCCATTTGATCCTGCAATTCCTCTACTCCGTATATATTCAAAGACCAAAAATTGATTGGCAACAAAGATATATGCATCAGATTGTTCATTGCAGCTCAATTCATAATTGCTAAGTCTTAGAAGAAGCCCAAGTGCCCATTGACCCATGAATGGATCAATAAATTGTGGTATATGTATAGCATGGAATACTATGCAGCTTTAAAAAAAGATGGAGACTATACCTCTTTTATGTTTACATGGATGGAACTGGAAAATATTCTTCTTAGTAAAGTATCTCAGGAATGGAAAAAAAATCCAATGTACTCAGTACTACTATAAAACCAATTTATAATCACTCATACTTCATATGAGAGATAAATCACAACTATAGCCTAGGATGAAGGATGAAAGGGGAGGGGGTGGTTCGATAGAGGGAGGGTTAATGGTGGGACCTCACCTATGAAGCATATTGCAAGTGTACCAGTCAAATCCATCAAGTATTGAACATGAATGTCTTAACACTGTGATTAAGTAAATGAGGTGAAAGCTATGTTAATTAGTAGGATGTAAGCATTCCAATTTGTACAACTAATCAACACATTGAATCCCACAAAGGCATAAATGTATTCATGATCAATGTCTATATGACTTAAAAAAAATTCACCAAATACTATTTTCTAAATTATGGTATTAATATAAAATTATTCTGATAGCTGGGCATTGTGGCAGGCACCTGTAGTCCCAGCTACTTGGGAGGCTGAGGCAAGAGAATCACTTAAGCTCAAGACTTTGTGGTTGCTGTGAGCTGTGAGGCCAAGGCACTCTACTGAGGGTGACATAAGGAGACTCTGTCTCAAAAAAAAACAAAAAAAAAGCTGTATTGACTCTGGTTAAATACAATTTTAAAAAGATAAAATTGTTTTATTTTTAATTTCTAGAAAAACTGAATGCCAGGCATACCAATTCTTGACCCAATAGCACATGTTGGACAGATTGTCTGCCTCTTTATGGAATGTAGTTGTCTGAGCTCAGAGTTCCAGGTTCACATGCTAGATAATAAGACCCCTTAACCCCATCCCCAGCATAAAAACCACCAAAGTTGGCCCTATCAGCAAGGCCTTATAGGATAGGCCCTGGGCCTCCCTTCTAGAGCCATTCGGCCAAGATACAAGGATGGGAGGAAGTCATTAATTCCAAATGCTTGGCAACATGCCAGGGAATTTTGCTTGCACTTTTGGCAAGACATCAAATGGCTTCAGGGAAGGGGATGAGCTAGGGGAGATGCAGCAGCTGCTGACTTAGAAAACACCAGGGTAAAAATGCCAGACTTCAGTCACTTGGCATCTCCAGGCCAGGAACTGTACTGGTGTTGGGGATACAGTAAGGAACAAGACAAAGTCCCTGCCCCCATGGAGCATATAGTCTAGCGGGATAATAAACAAACAGATAATAAGCTAGAAATCAAAATATAATATATCAGAAGATGATTAAGTAGCATTTGTTTAAAAGTACAAGAAGAGAGGACAGCACCTGTGATTCAGGGAGTAGGGCGTTGGCCCCATATAGTGAGGGTGGTGGGTTCGAACCTGGCCCTGACCAAACTGCAACAAAAAATAACCGGGCATTGTGGTGGGCACCTGTAGTGCCAGCTACTTGGGAGGCTGAGGCAAGAGAATTGCCTAAACTCAAGAGCTGGAGATTGCTGTGAGCTATGACACTACAGTACTCTACTGAGGGCAACAAAGTAAGACTCTTTTGTCTCTAAAAGTAAATAAATAAATAAATAATAACAAGTAAAGAAGAAGATGACTAGTGCTCTGGAAGAAGAATGTTGCTACACAGAGTGTGCCAGACATGTTTCATTCCCACCTCAGCCCCCCATCATACTTTCTTCCCCATCTTCACCAAGCAGTTATCCCTAAGAAGGCTGACCATATGGCTACCTCAATTAGCTTTCTGGGGAGTCTCAGAGGAGATGGGATTGAGGGAGGATAGTGAAGTTAGGGGATTGACCCCTCTTTGTCGTTGGCAGTGTGCTTGGTGCAAGGTCATGACTCCTCTCCAGGAGGTTCTCTTCCTAGTTCTGGTCGCTCCTCCCACCTTGCCCCTGCAGGCCCAGTGGGCCCTTATTTCTCACTCCTGGAGGCTGTATTCTCCTTGCACTTCCCCAGTACTCGCACCACATCATTGTAAAATCCCTTTAGTGAGTCTTCCCAGAATGTACTGGTTTCCCAAGCCTGCCAGTAACAAAGTATCATGAACTGGGTGGCTTAAGCAACCAAAATTTATTGTCTCAGAGTTTTAGTGCCTTGAAGTCCAAAATCAAGGTGTAGGCAGGACTGTAGTTTGTCAGGGAGAATTCTTCCTTGTCTTTTTCTAGTTTCTAGTGGTTTTAGGGCAAATCCGTAGTGTTCCTCGGCTGGTAGCTGTGGCACTCCAATCTCTGCCTCTGTCATTATATACCTTTCTGCCCTTTTGTGTCTGTACCCCTGCATCTTTCTCTTTGTTTGTTTTTGAGACCAGTTCTCACTCTGCTGCCGGTACAGTGATAATTCAAGTAATCATCCTGCCTCAGCCTTCCAAGTAGCTGGGACTACAGGCAAATGTCACCACCCCTGCCTGGCTAATTTTTTCCCCCTGGTTTTGTAGAGTAAGGCTCTTGCTGTGTTGCTCAGCCTGGCCTCAAGTAGTCCTGTCTCACCTCAGCCTCCCAATGTGCTAGGATTACATGTGTGAGCTACTCCACTCAGCCACCTCTGTCTCTCTCTCTCTGTCTCTCTCCTTTTAAAGACAGGGTCTCACTTTTTTGCCCAGGCTGCAGTGCAGTGGCATGATCATGATTATAGCTCCCTGCTCTCTCAAATTCCTAGGCTTAAGCAATCCTCCGGTCTCAGTCCTGAGTAGTAGCACTACAGGCACGAGCCACCATACCTAACCTGTGTCTCTTCTTACAAAAACACAAGTCCTATTGGGCTAAGCGTTCACTCTATTCCAGTATGACTTTGTCTAACTAATTCCATCTGTAATGACCTCAATTCAAATAAGATCGCATTCTGAGATATTAAGGTTTAGGTTCTCAACATATCCTTTGGAAGAAGGGGACACAATTCAACTCTTAAAAATACCTAATTTAGATGTGACTTTTTTTTTTTTCTGAGACCTTGCCTGATGTACCAGTTAATCAAGGAAATTTTGCTTGAGGAACTGATACATGTATTAGAACGGAGAGAAGCCAGGAGGCCAAGCATGCAGATACTGGGGAAAACTAGTGGGAACCCAATAGAGGGAGCAACAACAATTGCTGTAAATGTTCACACAGGAGCAAATTATGTGCTGATGTAAGGCCACTTGGTAGAAATATCCTTGGTGTACTAGAGAAAAAACAAGGCGATCAAAGGAAGGGCCCAAGGAAACAAGGGGGAGGATATGAAAGAGGAGTGGAATGGTGGGCAGAAAGCCATGGTAAAGATTTTGGCTTTAATTCTGAGTAAGATGGAAAGTCATTGGAGGGTTTAAGGCAAAGAATGACATGATATGACTTATGTTTTTAGAGAATTGCGCTGATTGTTATATGGAGAAATTCTTGGAGGAGGGTGAGAATAGATGGAAAGAGTCCAGTTAGGAGGTTATTACAATAATCCAGAAGAGAGTGGTGACTTGTATCAGGGAGGAAACCGTAAAAGTGGGAATAAGTGGTCGAGATCTGGGATTATTGAAAATAGAACTGACAGGTGTTGCTGATACAATTGATGTGGATGTGAGAGAAAGAGGCTTCCTGGATGTCAGCTCACATCAGGAAACTTCCTAGGACTGTCTGGTCCTTACTTGGGTGTCCACTCGGACTGATGGTGCTCTGCAGGACACCTGTCGGTCCTGCAGAGGTGCTCTGAACACCCGTTCTGTACCAGGCATAGTGTTGGAAATACAAAGGCAAGGTTTGGTCCTGTACCCTGCTCAGAAATATCGTTTTTACGTAAGCCCTTCCATAGGCAAGACACATGCTGCCATAAATTTATTTAATATAGTTGCTGCTGTGGCTTCCATTTTTAAGTCTGACATACGTTGTTTGAAACCCAGTTATACCCCATTGCCATTGGCCTAATTAAAACATCCCTTCCCCATGTAGTTGTTTGAGATAATAGCCCTTTTATTCCTCATCTCACTAACCTCAAATCCAACATATCCCATAGCTGCTGACCAAGTAAAACTTAATGGTCAACCTCAGAATCATGTAAATAAGATCTCCTCTGTGCACTTGTTTTCTTTAAACTAGCCAATCCCCAACCCCTGCCAGAAAGCCTAAGGGATAATGCCTACAGACAAATAGACAAAGCTTAGCCCTACAGGTCCTCTCCCTTCTCTTCTCCCCACCCTCTTCTTCTGCCCTTCTCTTCCTGTCTCCCCTCCTCCCTCTCCCTTCTCCTTCCCCCCACCTACTGGTTGAGCTTCCCCAGACTTCCTTGGCACCCCTAGCATCTCTGGGATCTGTAATACATTTCTTCTATTTTGTGCATTATTTTTTTTTTTGACAGAGTCTCACTTTGTCACCCCTGGTAGAGTGCCCTGTCATCATAGCTCACAGCAACCTCAAACTCTTGAGCTCAAGTGATTCTCTTGCATCAGCCTCCCAAATAGCTGGGACTACAGGTGCCCACCACCCTGCCCAGCTATTTTTAGGAATGGGGGTCTGGCTCTAGCTCAGGGTGGTCTTGAACTTGTGAGCTCAGATGAGCTGCCCACTTCAGTCTCCTAAAGTGCTGGGATTACAGATATGAGCCACCACACTCAGCCCACCTGGCTGGTCTGGAACCCGTGAGTTCAGGCAATCCACGCACCTCAGCCTCCCAGAGTGCTAGATATTGTGTGCATTTTGGTTTCATTTTTCACTGTGTCACCCCAACCAACACATCTGAATCTAACTTCCCCCCAGTCAGGACTCCACTCCTAAAGGATGGTTATCTTGGCTTATGGCCACAAGAGATAAAGATAGAGATAGATAGAGACATAGCCCAAATTAGAAAGAAACCATAACAATAAAAATTACAACATGTGCCTAGTTATTGAGCTACAGCTCCCTTTCCCACTATTTATAAGCTGACTGGTCATTTATGACATACATTTAATGTTCGTAGAACCTCTTCCCAAGTTCTAGATGTTTGTAAAGTGGTGACATTTTGTTAAGTACAAAAATATGGCCTTACTATAGTAAAAGTTTTCAGCTCATTAAAACCATTTCACCACACCACAATAAAAAAATACTTTTAAAACAATTTCAGCCTATAACAATTGAGCTTTAAAAACATCTTTTGTCTTCTAGCTTAGATTTCTTGCTCCTTCAATCTCCATCTGTTTCCCCCACCTCAAGTTTCTTAGCCCTATACATCCTTTTTTCATTGTTCAGACACTAAGAAAGTGCAGGTCCCTGGCCTGGGAAGCAGGTGCTTAAAACAGGAGTGCTAGTGTTTGGAGGGTGAGGGGTGTTTTGAGGTTTTTTTTTGTTGTTGTTCATTTGTTTGTTTGGGGCTTGGGGGTGGGTGGGGGTGGGTATTAACTGTGAAAAATGAAAGGGAGGAAGCAGGATTTGTCAAGGAAAGCTTTCAGACCACGATGCTAGTATGTTTCCTGTGAAAGGAAAAAAGAATGGAAGCAGAAATGGTCAGAGGAAGATTCTGACTGTGATGTAGATCTCATAAAGTTTCAGCCAAACCAATGGATAACTTTGGAATACATGTTGCTCATCAGTAGCTAGAGAGTGCCCATGAGGAGCTGTGAGCTAACTGCACTTCTCACAGCTACATTTTTGGGTTTTGGGTTTTTTTTTTAAGGGCAATCTGAGCAGTTCACTTTACTGGTTAATGGTTATGTAAACATCTGCTTGCACCATGCAAACCCAATTCTGTGGCTATCGGCCTTCTCATTCATGTCCTCTAGTCTTAGCTCAAATCTCACCTTCTTGATGGCTCCTACCCTGACCTCTTGATCACTCTATTTATGCAATAAAATGGCCAATACTTCCCAGTTCAGCTTTCCCTAATGCCCCTTACCCCGCTTTCTTTATTTCCTGGTTTAAATTTACTATCTTCTGTTGTAATATACTACACAATTTATTAATTTATTGTACACTGTTATCTCCACTGTTAGAAGTCAAGGATCTTTGTGTATTTTGTTCACTTACAATCTTTAACCACCAGAAAGTGTACCTAGAACAAAGAGCTTAATGAGTAATGAAAGAAAAACTTAGCCACCCATCAAACAAAGCAAATTGATACTGTTATACATTGAAATTAAATAATTAAGATTTGATAATCTCTAGTAATATCAAAAGTAAATGGAAATGGTGATTTCATAGTCTGCTGGTAAGTTTACACTTAGAAAGCCTTTTAGTAATAGGTGGTTTTTACAAGCATGTAGAAACCCATTTAGGTAGCAGGTGGTTTTTAACTTCTCGTTTTTCAACTCTTATACATACCAGCGTCTTGTCTGTATTACATGAATACCCCTAAAAGTAATTTTCTCAGCTTAGACGTCTAACTAGGATTTGAAGAGTTGGCTTAATGGTGCAGTCAGCAAGCTATGGGGCAAAGGCCTGGCATTCACCTTTTTTTATGTTTAAATAGCACCATTTACGCAACTCAACATTCCATTTTCTCATTTGAACTGATTTTCTCATTAGTTTTGCAAGAGAGTAGAAAAATTGTCAGCAGTAAATTGTGAAACGGATCTTTTGCTAAGTTCAATATATTTAAACACTCCCCCCTCCATTCAACATTCTTTTTCTCATTCCACCAGGTTGCTTCATTTCCAGCAAAAGCTGATTTTAAAACGTGATTTATTTCAACTGTATCTGGTTCATCTTTCGAGCTAAAAATCATAGCTGGCCTTCTATTGAAATCATGTTTGTTAATGGATTATCATCTATTGGAAAGAGGTTACATGTCAAGTTGTATGTTGGATGAGTCTCTGAATCTCTGTCCTGAGAAGCTTAGCAGGAGAAATCAGTAAAAGATCTGGGTTACGTGCTGGGAGTGAGGAATGTTTCAGAAAGCCAGTGAGGCCCGATAGGCTCTGGGTGGGCAGGGAAGTGGACAGAGGAACTGATCATCCTTTTAGCTCTCCCTATATCCATTTTTCACAGCTGGTTATCTATTCTATGTATTGGCCAAATGTTCTAAAAATTGTATTAGATGTAGAATATTATCTTCTCATAAAATAAATTCTGAGTAAATTAATACAATTCTGTGGGTTTAAATGCACATATTAACCCATGAACCCATATTTATTTTTATTGTTTATAATTTTGCAATACAAGCATGCCTGTTATGCTGTATGTTATAGTTGACCCTTGAACACCAGGGCTAGGCGAGCGGTGAGTTCTAGTCCCCACATAGTGAGAAATCACATGTAATGCTTAACTTTCCAGAAACACTGTATAATAAAATAATAGCCTACTATTGACCAGAAGTTTTACCAATAATATAAACACTTTACTGACATGTATTTTCTTTATGTATTCTATACTGCACTCTAAAGTAAGCTAGAGGAAAGAAAATGTTATTCAGAAAATAATTAGAAAGTATAGATTTTCAACAGAAGAAAATAAATTTGCTATGTTGTTACCTTATATGACATTTTTAAAAGTATATTCAACTACTTGTGAAAATTATTATTATCTCCGGAAGGCCAAGGTGAGTGGATTGCTTGAACTCAGGAGTTCAAGACTAGCCTGAGCTAGAGTGAGACCCCGTCTCTAAAAAATAGCTGGGCGTTGCAGTGGGAGACTATAGTTCCAGCTACTCAGAAGGTTGAGGCAAGAGAATCACTTAAGCTGAAGAGTTTGAGGTTACTATAAGGTATGGCACTTGACTGAGGGTAAGAAAGTGAGACTTGGTCTAAAAAAACCAAAAATTATTAAAAGCCACTTAAGGCAGTATCTTCCCCTCCTATTGGTATAAGAGTAGTCAGGTAGACCAAAGAGTCAAAAACAAAACCTGAAAGAAATCCTAGTGTACAGGAGTCCTTGAGTTACAAACACTTGACTGACATACAACTTGAACTTACAAATGGAGACTATTACAGTATGTCCATTTTTATGCAGGATGTGATGATGTAAATATTTGATATAGAAAAATATTAGCACTAGAACAATGTGTTAGGTATTAAAACTGTTGTGGGTTTGATTGTGTCCTCCCCCCACGAGATATGTTCAAGTCCTAACACTTGGCACTGGCGAATGTGACTTATTTGGAAATAGGGTCTTTGAAGATGTAGTCAAATTAAAAAGAGGTCATGCTGGATTAGAACGGGCTCTAGTTCAATGGCTGTGATCTTTATATGAAGAGAGAAATTTGGACACAAACACAGGTTAGGATGCCATGTGACAATAGAGGCAAAGATTGGAATGATGTTGCCAAAACCCAAGGAACACCAAGAATTGTTATCAGAAGCCAGGGAGGAGGTAAGGAAGGATCGTCTTTCAGAGAGAGCATGGGCCTGCTGACACCTTGAGTGTAGACTTCTAGTTTCAGGAATTGTGAAGCAATAAATTTCTGTTGTTTTAGTTCACTCAGTTTGTGGTAATTTGTTATGACATCCTTAGGAAACTAATAAAAACCACTGATGTACACTGACATAAATTCCAGACACATTAGTAAATGTAAAAAGTCATGTTATAAAAACAGAAGAAATAAACAAATATTTGTCAAATTTCTGATTAGCAGTGAGTATTCAAGCTTAAAAAAATATCCATAGTGGAATTGACTGCATAAAAATTTTATCCTATTATGTAATAACATAGAATTAAAAACCTGCAACAAACTAAAAATTATTTCCAGTATATGACAACTTTAATATCTTTAAATATACAAATTGAAAATAAAGACATGAGGAGCCAATTAAGCAAAGCATAAAAGTTTTATACAGAAAATTTATTTAAAAAGTATAATTAGCAAAAAAAAATTAAAATGTGGGCAAATGTTTTTATAGTGCTTATATATGCCAGGCCCTTTTCTTTTCTTTTTTTTTTTTTTTTAGACGGAGCCTCAAGCTATCCCCTGGGTAGAGTGCCATGGCATCACGCCCACAGCCCCCCCCACCTCCTGGGCTCAAGCCAGTCTCCTGCCTCAGCCTCCCAAGTAGCTGGGACTACAGGCGCCCGCCACAACGCCAGGCCATTTTTTGGTTGCAGCCATCATTGTTGTTTGGCGGGCCCGGGCTGGGGATTCGAATCCGCCACCTTAGGTGTATGTGGCTGGCGCCTTAGCTGCTTGAGCCACAGGCACCGAGCGGCCAGGCCCTTTTCTAAATGCCTTATATATTAACTTTTATCCTCATGTCAAATATGAGATAACCTTGGTAAAATTAGTTAATCTCTTTGTATCCCTGTTTTCCTTCTTGGTGCAAATGTCTAGGAATTTCTCCATGATAGATATAAAACAGGGAAACATCTGCACAGAGAATGTGTATTTTAAATTTAATCAATTCTATGAGAATCCTATCTAAAGCACTATCTCAGTGAACATTCTTACCAACACTCTTCGAAAGTAGAAGTTTCCCCGGTACCCCAGCCAATACTTAATAGATACTATAACTTTCTTTTTTACCACTCCAATGAGCAAATCACTCCTGTCTCTCAGTAATTCAAATCCTATGCATTGTTGAAAGCACATTCAATTTCTATGTGAACCATATCAATACAAGGGAGTCTTAATAAATCTATCAGTGGATTTTGCAATAGAAACCTTGGAAAGAAACCTTGGAAAGACCAGGAAAGAGTGAGAGATATATTCAAAGTGTTGAAAGAAAAAATAAAAAACCTGCCAACCGTAAATACTTTATCCCAGAAAACTGTCCTTCAGAAAGGAGAAAGGAATTGACTTTCCTAGACAAACATATGCTGAGGAATTCATCATCACTATACCTGCTTTACAATAAATGCTGAAGGGAGTGCAAGTTCAAATAAAAGGCCTCTAATTAGTAACATGAAAATAACAAAAGTATAGAATGGTAAAGGCAAATAGATAGTCAAATTCAGAATGCTCCAACAATAGAATGGTGTTATGTAAATCACATACAATTCCAGTTTAAAGATTAAACTAAAAATATATTGAAAGTAGAGCTATGACTATATAGCTACATCAACTCATTACGCAATATAAAAAGTTGTTAAGCATAACATCAATGTAGCATATCATACAGCTCATGGCAAGGAGAAGGGAGAGCTAAGTTCGGAACACTCAGTAATCATAATAAACATTTCTAACATCTTAGTAATGTGACACCTTGGTGATGAGGGCATGGGGAAGGGTTTCGGATCTCCTAACGTGAGAGTTCGCAAGATGAGAGCATCGGGGATTAGCAGTCTTTATGCCTGTGGTGTAAGTAGCCACGGAATTATGTCTATAAGAAGCTGCAGAAGACAGTCGGGAGGGAGCGCTCCTTCTTTCACGGACCAGCTCACTCTGATTCTTTTGCTTCTCCTGCCTGCAGAACACTCGCCGGTGTCTCTCTACGAAAGATTGCTGAGATGTCTTCTAATAAGACTTATTCTCTCCCTCAAATACTGTCTCTCTCTCTTCTGCTAAAGTGAATAGCCCTCAGGCACCTAAGGGTAATTGTTTCCTAGCAAGATCACAGTGGATGGTCGGCATAAGCCAGGGCTGGAGACCTGGTCAGTCACAGGCCCCGACAATCAAAACATAAAATGGGGAGTTTTTGTATGCAAGAGCGCAGAGTTTTGGTTTTGTATGCAAGAGTGCAAAGTTAAATTGTTATTTTAGTGCGGGGTTTTTGTATGCAAAGTTGAATTGTTATTTTAAAATAGACTAGGCCTGTTTGAGACCAGCCTATGATCGAGACCCCCATCTCTAAAAAATAGTGGGCATTGTGGGGGGGTGCCTGTAGTCCCAGCTACTCAGGAGGCTGAAACAAGAGAATCACTTGAGCCCAAGAGTTTGAGATTGCTGTGAGGTATGACACCATAGCAACTCTACTAAGCGTGACAAAGTGAGACTCTGACTCAAAAAAAAAAAAAAATAGTAGACTATTATAACTATAAGATGTTTCATGAAAGCCTCCTGGTAACTACACACCAAAAACCTAGAGTAGAGACGCAAAAGATAAAGATGGAATCAAAGCATACCACTATAGAAATCATCAAATCACAAAGGAGGACAGCAAGAGAGAAAAAAAGAACAAGGAATCCACAAAACAACTAGAAAACAATGAACAAAATGGCAGTGGTATGTCTACCTTGTCTTTGAAGAGTTTCTTCAACTGCTCAGGAACTCATTTTTTCTTCTTCTCAAATCCCTTGGCATTTTATCTGCTCAATCAAAAATATTTGTTGAGCTTCTTTTTTTTTTTTTTTTTGAGACAAAGTCTCATTATGTCACCTTCTGTAGAGTATTGTAACATCACAGCTCATAGTAACGTCAAACTCTTGGGCTTAAGTAATTCTCTTGCCTCAGCTTCCCAAGTAGCTAGGACTACAGGCACCCACCACAATGCCTGGTTATTTTTTTTATTGTAGTTGTCATTATTGTTTAGCAGGCCCGGGCTGGGTTTGAACCTGCCAGCCCCGGTGTATATGGCCAGAGTCCTAACCACTGAGCTACAGGTGCTGAGCCTTTGAGCTTTTTTTTTTAAAGACAAGGTCTCACTTTGTCACCCAGGCTGGAGTGCAGTTGGTGTGATCATAGTTATTGAGTGTTTATTATGTGTCTAGTCACTAAGGATAAAGCCATAAATAAATTAGGCAAAAATGTCTACCTTTGTAGAACTTACATTCTAAGGAGGAAGGAAGATGATAAAATAATTAAATTTGTAGAATCTTAATGGTAATAAACTAAGAAACAAAGCGGATGTGGAAGATAAGGATTAGGGTGGGAATAGGATCAAAAGTTTAGAGTTTGCAAGGAAAACTCTATGGAAAAAATTATATGTACCTGGTTTATAGCTTTTATTCTATGTGCTTACTATTATTATATTTTTTAAGACAGACTCTTACTCTGTCACCCTTGGGTAGTGTGCTCTGGCATCATAGCTCATAGCAACCTGAAACTCTTGGGTTCAAATGATCCTCTTGCCTCAGCCTCCTAAGTAGCTGGGACTACAGCCACCCTCCACAATGCCCGGCTATTTTTTTGTTGCAGTTTAGATGGGGCTGGGTTTGAACCCACCACCCTTGGTATATAGGGCCAGTGCCCTACCCACTGAGCCACAGGTGCCGCCCACTCAGGCTAATCTCAAAACTCCTGAGCTAAAGCAATCCACTCACCTGGGCCTCTAATAGTGCTTGTTAGAATTACAGGCATAGGCCACCTTGTCCAGTCTTCAGCTATAGTTCTGCACACTACAAGCATCTTAAAATGAACTGACGGAAAACAAACAACCCCCCGCCCCCGAAACACTGATAGATTTTCCTATATGAGTTCAAGGAAAAAAAATCCAAGCTGAGAACTGGGCACTGCTGTCAGGAGCCAGCCAGCCCTGAGGCAATCCACAGAGATGTGGGGTGGACAGTCAACTGAGGGACTTCAGAAAAGGCTAGCCTTCACTTTGCTGGAAGTATTAAGTAAAGGATTTGCCACTGTTAGCTCCTAGTTGGGTGGTAAGGAGTCTGGTGAGAACAGTGCTCCTTTAGGTTGCCGTGATAAATTGAGCATGTCACCTCCATAGTAACTTCCTACAGCAATCCCTGGTATCCCAAGGATAAAAGCTAGAATTTTTGCAGTGTTGAGAGTGGGTATGGGAGAAGATATGTTAAAGCCAAAAACTTGGAGCACTTCATTTATTTTACTCAAGGGAGTTTCTAGACTACCTCTAGGGAAGGGAGTACTGAACTTGCTCTCCCCAAATAAACGAGGAAGAAAAAACAAGCGAAAAATAAAAAATAAAAAATAAAGGAGTGATCTTTTAGCCAGTATAATAATAATAATAGCTTTCTCTGTCTTTACCATGTCATGTGCTAAAGGCCACTATCCCAATGCACTCATCGCCTTACAGAAAACTGTGGCAAAGAGGTTTAGTGGCAGATTAGTGGCAGCAGTCTGTTGTTGAAGCTATAAACAGAGTATGATAAACAGAACATTTCAGATCAGGAGAAGAATGCTTCAATAACAGCGAGTTTCTATTGCAGAAATCTGTCCAGTTATAGATGGGCAATGCTCCAGCTAACTTCGTGCATGAAAAAGATGAAGAATAATTTAAATGAAGATAAAAAATAAGCCATGTGTTGTATTTATCTATCTAATTAATAGAACATGCTTACAAATCATTAAGAAAAACTCTTATACAATAAACTTGCTAAATTATATGGACAGACAACAAAAAATGAAAATATAAATGGTCAATATATACACAAGTAAGAAAGGATTCCACTTCACCAGCATTCAAACTTAACACAAGTGAAAGCAACGAGAGACATTAGTTGTCACATATGGAACTTCCTAAAAAAAGAAATAATTTGAGGCAGCATGCCTTATTAAATATTTAAACTTCATATGAAGTTGGAAAATGTCAAACAAGGTGATACGAGGACTAAAATAGACAAATGGATAAATTCAACAGATCTGAGTATTTTTTTCTTTCTTTCTTTCTTTTTTTTTTTTTTTGAGACAGAGTCTCACTTTGTTCCCCTCGGTAGAGTGCCATGATATCATAGCTCACAGCAACCTCAAACTCTTGGGCTCAAGTGATTCTCTTGCCTCAGCCTCCCCAGTAGCTGGGACTACATGTGCCCACCACAACGCCTGGCTATTTTTTTAGAGATGAGGTCTTGCTCTGGCTCAGGCTGATCTTGAACCTGGAGCTCAGGCAATCCACCCAGCTTGGCCTCCCAGAGTGCTAGGATTACAGGTGTGAGCCACCGTGCCTGGCCAGATTTGAGTATTTCTTTCTTTTCTTTTCTTTTTTTTTTTTTTT
>NW_003852409.1:11097453-11105746 GCF_000181295.1 Otolemur garnettii | reverse complement strand
AGCACAGTTATTTTGATTCCTTCCTCTACCTTTTGATACCTGAAATTACTAGAGAGGCTGATGAAAAACTCTGCTTTTATCTGAATGAAGTATCCAGAATGTTATCCTCTCTAATCATATGTTATGCCGGTTTTGCAGCTTTCCTCCATGTGGCTCAGGCTGGCTTCCACAAAAACATCACTTCCTCTTTCATCTTTATCCAAGTGTTCAGGGATTCCTCTGAGTCTATTGTTATCACAGCCTACAGTGTTGCTCCACCTCCTCCCAACACGTCTTTTGAAAGCAGCACACCCTTCCATTGCTATGTTCCCATGGATCTGTTCCATCCCGCTAACTCTTGATCTGTCACTGGCTGTAACCTCAAGGTTACACTGTTACTCATGCTCTGTTTATGCTATCTGGACATCTGCTGCCTGTGTTTTGTTTCTGATGTGTTTCTCAATTGTTTTCTCATCCAATTACTGGGCACCTCCCTCACTATTGAAATTCTTCCCAGGCTTTCCTTAATATCACCCATGGAAACCCATTTCAGTTTCAGCTAGGTGTTTTTTCTCCCTTCCCATCTGTTTTCCATTTACAGCCCTTTGGGCCAGATGAGTTGGTCTCTGACTAAACACATTCTTTTCAGTCTTTGAAAAATGCTCTCCAATCTTAGCCAAATATCCGTCATTCCTGCATTTGAAGCTATGGCCCTAAAATAAAACCCAGCACCAGGAGTGTACCTACTCTCTCATTCATTTCTCATATCAGGTTTTCATTCTCAGAATTTGTGCCTTTAAGTCTTTTATTTTGCATCCCAAATTCCACAGCATCTCGAGATGCTTCCATATTCTGTTTTGATGGGTTTTCATTTCCCAATAACTTGGCAGTAGATGTCTTTGAGCGGTCCAGCCGGTTCTGCCAAATGTTAGATTTATACTCCATGAAGATAATGCCTCTTCCTGCATGGGGAGGTTGTGCCCATTCATAGCCACTATCATATCCCTTACAGGGGAGTCCCCAAGCCTCGGCGTATGACTTCTCTGTAGCTTTATCATGTCGTATTTCCTCCTCCTCTATGGGAAAGGAGTATTAGAGGGGTGTAGTATTATGTGTATAAAGGAGGCTTGCTCTGAGACTTACTACTAGGTACCCGAGAAGGACGAATAGCTTAGTGAACTCTGTGAGCCTCAGCGTCTTTATCCTGCAGGGGAGTATATAATACTGACCTTGCAGGGTTATTACAATGATTTAGTAAGATGATGTGAAATCACTTTGTATAATGCAAGTAATACAAACATAGGTTTTGTGAAAATCAGTGGATATGTGGTTTTCTACCAGCCTGCAGAGCACCAGCAGCGTACATGAGAAGTTGTCCAAAATTTTCTCCAATTTCATATTAATTCATTTATGGAGCACATCCTTTCTCTAGAGGTTTATGACAGGCATTGTGACAGTCTGCACGCTGCCCACAAATGTCTCTGCTGTGCCCTGTTTTTCAGATTTTAACGCCATTGTATAGAAGATTTTCTGGTCATCTCAGCAGTGAGCAAATGTTGTCTTAATGTTATCTAGAACCCTGGTAAGTTCCCACCTCTAGCTCAAGCAAAATTCACCTAAAGCTAACTTTTTCATCTGTGAACTTGTCATGGTAGACTCTTGCCCCAAGCATGATGGGATGGTGCTGTTTTTCTAAATATGTTGTAGGACAATCATAATAATAACTAACCATGATATGCTTGGCGCCTGTTGCACAGTGATTACAGCACCAGCTACATACACTGAAGTTGGTGGGTTTGAAACGGCCTGGGCCAGCTAAACAACAATGACAGCTGCAACAACAACAACAAAAAATAACCAGGTATTGTGGTACCTATAATCCCAGCTACTTGGGAGGCTGAGGCAAGAGAATTGTTTCAGCCCAGGAGTTTGAAGTTGCTATGAGCTGTGATGTCTCGGCTCTTTACTGAGGGCAACAAAGTAAGACTCTGTCTCAAAAAACAAACAAACAAACAAGCAAACAAACAAAACAAAAAAACTAACCATGATAATAGCAACTACAATTCTCATGTATCAATACCTACTGTGTGTTACATAGTCTTCTAGGTTCTTTATATGCATCAAAGTTCTTCAAACCTTTAAAAAGGCTCGGTGCCTGTGGCTCAAGTGGCTAAGGAGCCAGCTGCATACATCTAAGGTGGCAGGTTCGAATCCAGCCCAGGCCTGCCAAACAACACTGACGGCTGCAACCAAAAAACTAGCTGGGCATTGTGGCGGGCACCTGTGCTCCCAGCTACTTGGGAAGCTGAGGCAGGAGACTCACTTGAGCCCAGGAGTTGAAGGTTGCTGTGAGCTGTGATGCCACGGCACTCTACCCAGGGGGATAGCTTGAGGCTCTGTCTCAAAATAAAAAAAAAGTTTAAAAAATTATTGCTCTCCTAAGGATCTTTCCATGACATTTTTTAAACCAGTCTTCTATAAGATTTTCATTTATTTTTATTAAAAAAATCATTTTTGGGCAGTGCCTGTACGTAGCCGCGTGGGTAGGGTGCCAGCCATATACACTGCGGCTGGCGGGTTTGAACCCTACCCGGGCCACCTAAAACAATGACAGGTGCAATAACAACAACAAAAACAACAACAAATAGCTGGGTGTTGTGGTGGGCGCCTGTAGTCCCAGCTACTTGGAAGGCTGAGGCAAAAGAATCGCTAAGTCCAGGAGTTTGAGGTTGCTGTGAGCTGTGATGCCATGACACTCTACCCAGGGCAACAGCTTGAGACTCTTTTGTATAGATAGGGTCTATCTATAGACCCTGACTAGGCTGGTCTCAAACTCCTGGGCTCAAGCATCTCTCTTGCCTTGGCCTCCCAAAATGCTGGGATTACCAGCATGAGCCACCACACTCAAACCCCTCTGTGAAATTTTAATACCACAGATGAACTATGTTTGAGTACAAAATGTACATCTGTGCTCTCTATATAAAAAGAGTGGGGTTTTTATCTTTTTCTTTTTACCTTCTCCCCCAGGAAGAAATTTTTGCCCACTGGGGGTGATGCTACTCCTGCCGGGAGTGACCATGTGCCTATTTTCTTCTGTCAATCATTCCCCAAGTAATTGCTAAACTGTTTGCTCAGTCCCTGAGCTTATTATGCAACCGTTGACCCCAGGGAAAGGAATTTGGATTCAGGGGTAACGGCCTCACACTCTATCTGAGGAAAGGCTGCATTTTTCACACAGGGCCCAGCCCCCAGGTCAAGCCTGAGCAGACCCCAGCTTGATGAAGTCCTGTGACCTCTCTCTGCCTGTGCATACTACTTTCTTTGTGACCGTCCCCCCCAGGACCTTGAATGGGATGTTGGACATTCTTCCTGAGGAACTTGCGGAGGATATTAAGACGACAGCCACAGTTTTCCTACTACTTGCTGCCAGGTTTCTTGGGGGCCCAGCTGTTGGGGTAAGATTTTGTAGATTGATTTTATGTACTGAAATCTCTGGTGTTTCAAATGCTTCCTTAGTTTTCTGTAGTGCCAAAGGACTAAAAAGGGTGAAAAGGAGGGAAGGTAGTGGTAGAGGGATGGGTGAGGGAGAGAGGGAGAACCAGGGGAGAGCAGAGGAAGCTGCAGAGGCAGAAGAGGAAGAAAGAGAAAGAAAAGAGAAGGGATAAAAAGTGCAATGGAAGAATCAGGGCGCTGGCCCGGGATGGCTGGCTCAGTCACAAAGTGACCCTGGGCAAGTCCCTTAAGCACACTGGGTCATAATGCTCTCTTCTGTTAAGGGGCATAATAATACTTGTTTTTCAAGATCTAGTTGGGATTTGTATGTATAATATCTGATATTAAAAAGGTGCTCAGTTATGTAAGCATTATGGCAAGTTACACACACATGTGGGGATTAGAATAAAATACATTTGATAGTCAGTTTTTCCTATCTTTTTTTTTTTTTTTTTTTTTGAGACAGAGCCTCAAGCTGTCACCCTGGGTAGAGTGCCATGGCTTCACTGCTCACAGCAACCTCCAACTCCTGGGCTCAAGCGAGTCTCCTGCCTCAGCCTCCCAAGTAGCTGGGACCACAGGTGCCTGCCACAACGCCTGGCTATTTTTTGGTTGCAGCCGTCATTGTTGTTTGGTGGGTCTGGGCTGGATTCGAACCCACCAGCTTAGGTGTATGTGGCTGGCACCTTAGCCACTTGAGCTACAGGTGCCGAGCCAGTTTTTCCTGTCTTCTGAATATTTTCAGGCTCCTGAATACTTATGGGCACAGCCACAGGCACGTGGGACCTCAGGAGCAAAGGCTGATGGGAGTGGCCCTTTGGAGGTTTCTAAGGGGCCACATGAAAAGCACTCCTTTTCCTCATTCGATTTTTGAACTAATTGAGAAATAAGACAAAGGATAGGGGCCAATCAGTCCTTGTTACTGATCAGTGCTACTTGGGAGGGCATAACTTCTTACTTCCAGCAAGTACAGTCCCTCCCATCACAGTTACGGGATTTGATCAGCTTATCTATCAACTTCAGGCAACAACAGAACAGAGCAGGCTTTGCCTCTGTGTGTAGCTCCTGAGAAAGGGAAAAGCTCTGGGCCATTGGTGACCCATTCCTCCTTTCAAAACACCACCATGTAAGTCGGTTTACTACTTCAGAGGAGGAACGTTTAGGGAGCAGGAGAAGTCTGCCGTATTATGCTAGTGGATGTCCCTCCCCGTGAACAAGATAAATCAAGAGCGGGTTGGCTATGAGCCTCCCACACTGTAGCAGGCTCAGAGCTGGTGTGGGAGGTAAGCAGAACTGAGAGTTAATGAGACTATAGAATTGAGCTTGGGGGGTGGAAGGGATACAGTGGTATGCGGGGAAGCATTTAGCAATTGGATCTCTGGGGGGGAAAGACATTTTATTGATACAAAGGATGATAGCATACAATTTATAAACAAAATAAAATATATATGATACCTTTTATTGTACGTTCCACTTGGCTAGTCAATGCTCACAGAATAATTTCATTGATTTTTACTGAACTCTTTTTTTTTTTTTTTGAGACAGAGCCTCAAGCTATGGCCCTGGGTAAAGTGTTGTGGCATCACAGCTCACAGCAACCTCAAACTCCTGGGCTTAAGTGATTCTCTTACCTCAGCCTCCCAAGTAGCTGGGACTACAGGCGCCCGGCACAACACCTGGCTATATTTTGGTTGTAGTTGCAATTATTGTTTGGCAGGCCCAGGCTGGATTTGAACCCACCAGCTCTGGTGTATGTGGCTGGCGCCTTAGCTGCTTGAGTTATAGGCACCACCCTTTACTGAACTCTTGTTTCCATAGCCAGTATATGATCGTAATGCAAGCATGATTTCACGAGTGTGGTAATTTCGGTCATACAGATAACAATACAGTCAGTGTAAATACACAGGGCACAGACAAAGGTAAAATGTAGTAATATAATTAATAGGTGATGACTTTTGAATATTTATGACCCATGTTTTTAACATAAATTTATTACAAGTTTATATAATTCTGACTTGAATAATGGCCATGTTTAATAGTCTGAATTGCAGGGCGGCACCTGTGGCTTAGTGGGTAGGGCGCTGGCCCCATATACCAATGGTGGTGGGTTCGAACCCGGCCTGGCCAAACTGCAACAAAAAAATAGCTGGGCATTGTGGCAGGCTCCTGTAGTCCCAGCTACTCGGGAGGTTGAGGCAAGAGAATCACCTAAGCCCAAGAGCTGAAGGTTGCTGTGAGCTGTGATGCCATAGCACTCTACTGAAGTGAGACAGAGTCTAAAAAAAAAAAATAGTCTGAATTGCAAAACTCCTCAAAATTTGTCACCTGGCCTCCTGCTCCAGCATACCATTGAGGAATACTCCACAGTTCTAATTATGTCTTATGAGTTTAGCAAATTATACTTTAATTCTGGCCATGGAAATCTTTGGGTGCCCCAGGAGGAGGGAGGGGCAGGTAGGTGTGTAGGCCCTCAGGGATGTCACAGCCAGAGGAGTGGCCCACCACAGGGCAGTGTAGTTCCAGGTGGTCCCTTATGAAAGGCGCCAGACCTCTCAGCTGGTAGTTACTGGTTAACTAGAGGAAGAAGGTATGGGGCCAACTCTGGGGTAGAAGGCTGAGACTCAGGGCTTCTTACTGGGTATGGACCAGAGGAACAATCAGGAAACCAAAACAAGTTCTGGGGGTCCAGGGGAGAAGCCTCCTGCTTTTTGAGCCCACCTGGCTATGGGATAGGCTATCAAGGTGCATTCTAGTCCTCTTTGGTGGGATGAGGACTCACTCTGGACAGATGATGAACTTGGGCTGGGAAGCTGGGTGGGACAGAACTTAACTATGAGATGGGCTCAGGGCCTGTAGTTGGGAGCTCCAGCAAGGGACACCAACATTAGAAGCAAAGCAGAATTTTCTAGTCAGTAGAGGGCACAAGCAGAATCACAACCATCTAGTTGCCATCTTTCCTGCACACGGATCTGTGGTTGAGGCTTTGAACAGGAGCAAGTACATAGCACAGCTCACCCATAAACCAAGACTGATGTGAGAACCTCTGTTTTTTTTGAGTCAGAGTCTCACTTTGTCACCCTCGGTGGAGTGCTATGGTATTATAGCTCACAGCAACCTCAAGCTCCTGGGCTCAAGGGATTCTCTTGTCTCAGCCTCCCAAGTAGCTGGGACTACAGTTGCCTGCCACAATGCCCTGATATTTTTAGATGGGGTCTCTCTGGCTGGTGAGAACCTCTATTTATTTAATTTACCCTAACTCCAATTTGTATGTTCACAGTCACTTTCAGGAGGGCCCACTTAAAACTGAAATGCTTCTTTTAGGAGTTGGAAAATGTTATGTTTTGAAGATTTATTTTTTTCCCTATCTGGGGGTTAAGGTAAATCTAGCCATCTTAACAGAGCAAAAATGGCAATCACATTTTCATAATTTAGGCAAAAGTAGTCCTTACATTTTTTCTAAATTATCCAGATCATTTGTATGAGAAAGATTTTTTGTGGAAAAAAATGTTATTGTTTTTTCCTATCGACTTACATGTTAAGAGATTCAGTTTTCTTCCTTGTTTTAGTTATGAAGTGGCCCAGCTTTGTATTGAAACTTGAAAGCCCAGGGTTTCAAATGGGTTGCACTTACCTCCTTGGTTGCTCTAGGGGCCATAAGGTAAGAAATGCTACATAACTGATACATGATAGAAGATCAACAAATTTAATTTATACAACACATGAGTTCATCTCACATTCTTATTTTTAACAGTTTATGAATTGTTAAACTAAATGGTATGTTAGGAATAATGGGAAAAATGCAAATTTTGAGGGATTAAGGGCTAGCATAAATTAGTTTAAGTTGCCAAATTATTTACTACAAGAAATACATTATGTCTATGTAAAAATACTAAGTCATGTTTCAAATCTCCAGCGTTGTGACAATGGGCTGCAATAACTTTTCTTCTAAAATATTCCTACATGATTCATTGATTGCATTAAATAAAAGTGAACAGTGGCACATGCTCAAATGGACTATCATTTGAAATCTCTCCCAGGACTTCCTCTTACTTTAAAAATACCTCCTTACAGTATTTTTTCATGATACCCTATTCACTCACACTTGCTTCAAGGACTTGGAACCCTGAAGAGCCACCCAGGGGAGCACAGCCGTGGGTTGAGAGGCTTTCTAAATTTTAAATATGGGTATGAATTTTCCAACATACCCCAAATCAGAGAGAACAGTAGAATGAACCACCACATACCCAACACCTACTGTCAGTAATGATCAATTCATAGCCAATCTTGTTTTCTCTTTACAACCAACTCCTTCTCATTTACCCAATCTTGTTTTAGACTCCTGAGAGGCTTTCAAAGGAAAGTCGTGGAATGCCCTGTGGCAAGAACAGCTACTCAGATTCCCTCCCCGAGATGCAGGCTTTCTGCAGCCCCAGGGTTTCAGCACAGCCTTCAGAGAACGAAGGCACACGTTTCCCAAAGTATTCTATTGGTGCTCAGGGTTTTTCATCAATCGTGTAAAAAAGGATGACATTTTCAGCTCAACCCAAAGTGATTCATCAAACTCGAGGGCTGGGTCAGAGAGGACATGTGACACTTTCCAGTTTAACCTGCTGTATGACCGTAAACACCTGTAATAGTCATCTTGCCATCAATCTCTCCCTGACCTTTCCGTGATGAGAGACACTGTGTACACGATCCTGAACCTTAACTGTATAGTAAGAAATGACTTTAACATTTATTGAAGAAATCCTCAATTTGGACAGTTTAAATCAAATTCAAAAGCAAATTTATGGCTCGGCACCTGTAGCTCAGTGGCTAGGGC
>NW_003852409.1:11093770-11097340 GCF_000181295.1 Otolemur garnettii | reverse complement strand
ACACTGGAGCTGGCGGGTTCTAATCCAGCCTGGGCCTGGCAAACAACAATGATACCTACAACCAAAAAATAGCCAGGCGTTGTGGTGGGCATCCCAGCTACTTAGGAGGCTGAGGCAAGAGAATCGCTCAAGCCCAAAGAGTTTGAAGTTGCTGTGAGCTGTGACTCCACTGCACTATGTAACGAGGGTGACATAGTGAGACTCTGTCTCAAACAAAAAAGCAAATATAAATAAAGCAGATCATTGGAAAAAGCCTTAGAGGGGGAGACAAGGAGATATTCTCTCAATCAGCAATTCTATTAGCTTTTCTTAAAGAAGTAAGCCATCTTCAAAGATGTATTGTATATATATAAAAGAATAAAAAAAGAAATATCCATAAAATGGAATATTATGAAGTCTTTGAAGAACTGTGAGAGAATGTTTGTAATATATTAAGCTCTAAAAGTCGTATTTCTAATAAATAAATTTTAGGGGGAAAGAGATGGTAGAAGAACCTATAGATTAAAAGAAATTTAAAAAGCATTAGCCAATTGCAGTGTATTGTACTGCTTTTGTAAGTCTAAACATGCACACACATAAGAACAATGAGGAACTTTAAACACTGACCAGTTATTGAATGATACTATACAATTTTTTATAATTATTTTTAAATGTGATAATGCTGTGTTATTATTTTTTAAGTTCTGTGTTTAGAGTTCAAAAGCCATGCTGATGGGAAAGGCAAGGACATAGATGAAACTAGATTGACCAAGTCGTAGGGTTCATTATATACTACTCTCTAGTTACGTAACTTGGAAATTACCCACTGCAAAAAGGGTTTTTGAAATTATAAAACAGTATGTATACTGTGACCCATCTTTTTTTATTATTCTGCAGAATGAGGCAGAATTCTCCAGCATTGTGACAATGGGCTGCAATACCTCCCGAAGTGAGGGATGCCCAAGGACCTCAGAGAAATTGTAGATAGTAAGTCATCACCCAGAATGGGTCTTGAAAATCAGGTGTCTAGAATTTTCACTGTAGAATTAATGCCATGTCCTGGAGGAAAATAAATTTTGTATATAAAGAATGCTTACATTAGTTAAACAGGTACTTGACTTACTAGATAGTAGGCTCAGAATTAGGTGTTGAAAATACAAAGTCAAGTCACTTAACCAGCCTCCGCGGAGATTATGTACAGAGAACAGGGAAAATGCCCTTTTACGAGTCAGCAACCACTAGCAAGCAGATGGCTGATTTTTTTATGTCCTCACATTCTGACAATGAAAGTAGAAAGCTATAACCCTTAATGGGCGTAAATTAGATCTCGATTATATTATAAAAGACCTCATTTCATAAAATAATAAAGATTTTATCCCTTCAAGGGATTCCTTGTTCTATGCATCAGGAAGCAAAGGATGAATGAGTCTTATAAATTCAAGGTTAGAGTGAAAGCAGAATTTTATTCTGATTTGATTACATAAAGTGGTAAAATCTAAAATTCTTCCTGGTGACTTCCCTTATAAAGCAAGAGAACATTTTATATTCTCTGAGAAAAAATGCATTATTATATTTAGTCTGCTATCAAGAACTGCCTGGGTTTTTTTTTTTTATTTTAAACTAATACCAACGTATACAATCTGATTTCCATCAGAGTCTGTGAGTTAGTTATAGTACAGTTGTGAGTTGAGGCTGTGTAATGTATAGATCATGAGAGCTGATCTATACATTTCTCCCCAACTCCATGTTCCATAGCATCCCATAGACACCCAGATAACTTGACATTAGAGATGGTAGAAGTATTAATATTTACACCACAGGAAGTGACAAACACTAAATTCAGGAAACCCAGGACCTTTTTATTTTGTTCCTATTTGGAGAGCCAGTTTGCCAGTGCAACAGCAGTCATACAACAGCTGCTTAATAGCTGTTAATAGGTTTAACATTGGCAGTTTCAATATACTTTTAGGTGACAACAAAGGCTTGTTCTGCTAAGGCACCGGATAAAGGCTAAAATTCTCCATGTGGTTCTGCACGATCTGGCCTTTGCCTGCTTCTTAAGCATCATTTTGTGTCCTTTTACTTGCTTCCTGTTCTTCAGACATATAAACACTCTTTCGTTCCTTTTAAAAAACCCTTAGTCTTTCCCAACACTTGGCCTTTCCTGGTTCCTTCTGTGCCCCAATTTCCTCTCCTTTCAGCTCATAGCTGACTTTCCACTTTTCTGGGGAATCGTTCTCTGACTGTGAGTCCTGGTCAGTGTACACAGTTAAAAGCTTTTACAGCACTCGAACCCTTAGCTTTGTAAAGCAGTTTGTAACTATGTACCTATCCGTGATTATGATTATTTGTTTCCAGGCTCCTTCCTTCCTAGGAAAGTAGCTCTCGTGGGAGGTGGGACTGTGTCTCTTTGTGTTCTCTGTGTTTTCCTTACTGAGTAGTAGGCATTGGGCCTTCTATAAATATATATTTAGAAAACAGTTCAAAGATTTGGAAAAATGTACAAAGTAGCATAACAAATGCCCGTGTACTTTCTGTACTGTGAGAAATCTCAACATTTTCCTAAACTGTTAAAAATAATTTCTTCATTATTTATTTATTTATTTATTTATTTTTAAGAGAGTCTTGCTGTGTTGCCTGGGCTAGAATGTAGTTGCATCATTGTAACTCACGGCAACATCAAATTCCTAGGCTCAAGCTATTCTCCTGTCTCAGCCTTCTGAGTATATGGAACTACAGGCACACACAACCATGTCCACATAATTTTTTTTTTCCTGGTTTTTGTAGAGACAGGGTCTCACTCTTGCTCAGGCTGGTCTTGAACTGCTGGCCTCAAGTGACTTCATGCCTCCTTCTCCCAAAGTGTCAGGATAAGGGGCAGGGATGAGCTGCCATGCCTAGCTGCAATTCTTTTTCAAGAGCAAAACCATTGATATTCTAATGAAAAGCTTTGCGAATTTCTCTTAATCCCACAGTCCTCTTTTTCTCTCTGGAAAAAATCCTTATCATTAAGATGTTGCATATCTCTCTTCTATAGGAACAAACCATAATCTGCATTGGGAGTCCATCTAAATGCATAGTCAGAGAAGATATTACTCAGCTTTCCCAGCATACATAGGTGGCCAAAACTCTTCTATGAATTGCTGAAACAGAGAACTTTTTTTTTTTTTTTTAAGTAGAGCTGCTGGAAATGAGCAAAAGACACTTACTCATGAGAATTATGAATGGCACGCTTCTTAGAGAACTGATGCTTTGTTCAGTTCGGAACTTCCCATATGTGATGTGAGTCAATCATTTTGTACTGTCTTTAAAAAATCTTTTACAGTTTCTTTACAGTTGTCTAAGCTCTGACATTAGTTTGAATTTTAGGCCTTTCAAGCTCTGTTATTGTAACATTATGAAGAGGGAGTGTGGAGTAATGGTGTAAAGTGTGAACAGTGGGGAAAATCTTTATTTTGATGAACAGGGTGATCCCTGTGGCAGCATAAGGGCAAAACTGGGGAACTGATTAGAAACGCAAATCCTCAGGCTCCATAAGAAGCCACTGCACTGAAATTTCTCAGGGTGGGCCCCAGAAAACTGTTTTTTTTT
>NW_003852409.1:11091901-11092899 GCF_000181295.1 Otolemur garnettii | reverse complement strand
GCCTTAGCCACTTGAGCCACAGGTGCCGAGCCTACTATTATATTATTACTGTTACCTTTCCAAGTTGAAACAATTACATGAGATGGCATATGTTTAGTACTTAGCACAACATCTAAGTACAAAATACCAAACAAGTATTTACTATTTTCATATTAAAATATTTGTCTAATGAGTACAAAATATTTACCTGGGTTTTTATGAGAAGTGAGCACTAGTTCAAAGAGGTAAATGATAGGGAAATTCTCAGCTGAAAAAAAAAGCCACTATAAAAAAAATTTTGTGGATCATACTTCAACTCTTCTTTCTTTTTCTGATTTGTCATAAGCTAAGAAGTCAAAGGAGATCTTTGCACTGATTGGCAGGCCAAGAAGGTAATTACTCTCTAATTAAGCTGGTAATAACTGCCCTCTTTTGGAGAGATCAAAAGCCAAAGCCATCGCCACCTATGAAGAGTTTGGAAGATAGGCTGCTGTCCGTGATCACAGCCTGGAGGCTTTTGACCCTGTGACTTAGTTCCGAGAGAGTTAGCTATGTCTGTGGGAGTGCAGAAGAACAACGAAGCAACGTGCAGGTGGCTGCAGAACAAATAAAGATGCGTCAGAAGAGTGCGAACTTGTATTTGGGCATTTGTGTTTGTTCTAAACTCTTGCTCTGAATTGTGTCTTCTAAAATGAGAAGTCTCCAGAAATTGCTCTGCACTTTTGTATGAAGAATCCCTACCTCTTGGTAAAGGACTTGCGCACAGGTGAGTGTGCTCTTCCTTGTCTGTTATGAACGGGACACCCAGCTGTTGAAGCCTTTTCTGCTCTCACTCTTCCCCAGCTTAACTGACCAGTGCCTCTTTGTGTTCCCCAAACACCATTGCCTTCCCCTCTACAGCACCTCATACACTGAAAGGGATTATCTTTTTCCTGGCCTGGACCCCGTATTATTGTCCAATAGAAATATAATGAAAGCTACATATGTGATTTTAAGTTTTGTGGTAGACACTTTATAAA
>NW_003852409.1:11077968-11091549 GCF_000181295.1 Otolemur garnettii | reverse complement strand
CAGACTTCTAAGATAGCTTCCAGTGATCCTTGCCTTCCTGTAATTCTTCCTGGACTATAGGTAACAGATACGAATCTCATGAGATACAACTCTCTTAATTATGGAATGTTATATGGGACAAGGGACATTGTCTTGGGTGTCCTTTGAGAGCGGAGTGTTTTCTCTGACTGGTAACAGAGAAAGAAACCAAGAAAAACATTGGCCTAAAGGAAAGGATGCAGCTATGTAGTGAACTGCTGATGGAGAGGGGCAGCCCCTAAGTGCCGAGACAATCAATAGCTACAAAAGAAATGGGGACTTAGTCCTACAACCACAAGGAATTGAATTCTACCAACAAGTGAGCTTTTTTAGAGGGTTTTGAGCCCCAGAGAATCACAGCACAGCCTATATTTTGATTTCAGCCAAGCAATGCCCAGATTTCAGGCCTACAGAACTGTGAGTTAATATATAGGGTGTTGTTTTAAGCTGTTAATTTGGTGGCAATTTGTTATTAAGCAATAGGAAACTAATATAGGAAATAAGTGTCATAATTCAGCAACCACCATCCAACTGGTGGCAAGGTCTCTAAACTTCAGGTGTAATCTCAAAGAGGCCATAGTAACCTCTGAACATCAGACTTGAAAGTCATACCATTATCATGAGGGTGACATGTATATATTGACCAGGCCAGGGTATCAGCAATCTGCATGTGAGTTATTCTCCTTCCCAGTGCCATTTGCATCGGAGGGAAGGGCTCAGAGAGAGGTGAGAAAGATGACAAAGCAGTTGGAAATAAGCTTGAGCTGCTCATCTTGTAAAGGAGCAACTGGTGATTAAATAGAGGCCTATGATACAAATAACAGTAATGATGATGACAAGGGCAGCTCACAATTTCTAGGTTTGTGCTCTGTGCTGGGCGTATCACCCCTTGCCTGACACAGCCCTGCAAGGTAGATCCTATTTATTCTTCATCTTACAGATGTGGAACCTGAGGCTTAAGATGTAGAAGGTTTAGTTGCATAACCAGGAGACAAAGGTTATTTCTTTATTTGATCAATTTTATTTATTTACTTATAAATTTATTTTTATTCAACTATTAATTTCTCTATTTATTGATAGATAATCAATCAATAAAGACAGAGTCTTGTCCTGTCTCCCAGACTGGAGTGTGGTGGTGTCATCAGAGCTCATAGCAACCTCAAACTCCTGGGGTCAAGTGATGCTTGTGCTTCAGCCTCCTGAGTAGCTGAGACTACACGTGAGACCCAGATGAGAAAGGTGACTGGGAAGGCAAGGGAGATATGTGGGGATAAAGCACTCTTTGGAGAGATGAGCTTGGCTCTCAGATGCAGCTCTTTCTCTCTGATGACAGACAGCTCCATCCTCTGTTGTTAGCAGGTTCTGTTTATACCCTTTCCTCTCACAAGATGCATTTCCCCAGCCAGTCCTTGACCTCTGCATTTCAGTATTTCCACTTTGGAGAAAAGTGGAAATTGAGTTCTGACTTTCAGTAATATCCTGGTTGTAGCTCTGAAATGTACATCTTGAGTCTTGCTGTTCTTCTGAGCTCCAGCCCTCTGGTGACATGTCTGTCCCCTTGGAATCTTATTCTCCCCTCAAGTTCAGTTTGTTCCAAATGGAGTTCATTATTAAGTCCTGAGAAGCCGCTCTCCTCCCCAGTACTCTAACCCTGCAACAATCCCATAATCACTGGCCAGGCCATAGGTGCCAAGTGCCAATGACTGCTCTGCTGTTTCTCATTTCCATTCCCTTTAGCCCAGCGGTTCTCAACCTGTGGGTCTTGACCCCTTTGTAACAATGGAAATACATCGCTGCATTAGGAAGGTTGAGAACCACTGCTTTAGCCAGTCAACCAGTAAAGTTTGCTCAACCGTTCCTCCTCCGTTCCCCACCTTCCTGAGCCCGTTAGTCCACTGAGGGTCTTTCCTTCCTCCTTTCTCCAGCCTTGATTCTTGGTGCATCACTGCTCTGGGCTGTGCTCTGTTTTTCTTCATTCCTATTTGACATAACTTGAACCCAACCATCTTCTTTTTCTTCACACTGGAAGCTGAGCAGTATTGGGGAAATTGCACAGGAGGACAAATTTAAGATTGGACTCTTTGTTCAATCAACTACAGGTTTTGTGATCCTTACCTTGCCTTGAGCTGTGCGTTCTTTTTTATCCGACACTGCCCCCTCCTGTGACCAAATAAGAAATCCAAGGAGAGTTTGATAGGTATCTTTTAAAACTTGGGGATGTAGGCATTTGACTGAGACCAAGAAGAAATGTCTTTGAGTGAGAGATTGGCTGAGGAGAACTGTGTCAGCACTGCAGGGCTGCATTTAGGAAGTGACCACATTTTGGCAGGGCAAAGCTGTGTTTTAGGGACCGAATAATAAAACCCGCAGTAGGAATGTGAGTCTGAATTGTGTTACAAGGATTCCAACCCAGAGGTCTTCTTATAATGGGTCCTCAGCAAAAAGGGGCTGGAGATTCCACTGGATAGAGAAGCAGAGGGGATTGTAAACAGCTGGTTAAAGGAGGGGCACTGCTTGAGCTGAAGGAATTCCAGTAGGAGGGGTCTGGGGAGGCAGCACATGCTGGAATGAGAGAATAAAATTCAGTTTGAAACCCCAGCTGGAGTCAGAGGGCAGCTACCCCAGCGTTGCATCTGCATCCGTCAATATGACCTTTCCTCCCTTGCCTTCCTGCTGTCTCTGCTTCTATCCTGGAGGATGCCTTGGTAGCCAAAGTAGCACTATGGGGAAACAGAAATGAGCATCCTATTCCCCACTGTAGGCCCTTTAGTCTGAAGCGGTGGTCCCCAACCTTTCTGGCACCAGGGACTGGCTTCATGGAAGACCGTTTTTCCATGGACCGGAGGCTAGGGAGGATGGTTTTGATACGAATTTGTAAGCAGTTGACTTATTATGGTCTCTGTGTGGTTAAACCTCTCTGCTAATGATAATCTGTATTTGCAGCCACTCCCCCGTGCTCTACCTCAGATCGTCAGGCACTAGATTTCTCGTAAGAAGCCCACAATTTAGATCCCTCGTGTGCAGTTTGCAGTAGAGTTCTCATTCCTATCAGAATCTGCTGCTGATCTGCTCAGGCAGCGATGTGAGTAATGGGCAGTGACTGTAACTACAGATGAAGCTTGCTGTGCTTGCCCGCTGCTCACCTCCTGCTTTGTGGCCGGGTCCCTAACAGGCCACAGATAGGTATTGGTCAGTGTCCTGGGGGATGAGGACAGCAGGTCCAAAGCATATTTAAGCTGGAAGTGCAGTTTAGAGCTTTATTATAGTAGTGCTGGGCATACTAATTCATAAGCTGGAGCTGTGAGTTGGGGCTGAAGTAACCAAAGGGTATTTTATTATCTGAGATGATCAGAGGGTCAGAAGCCCTTAGTGTCATTTCTTCGGAGGAGGTAAAGGGGTGGAGCTGGCCCCAAAGAGGATTCAAATGGCTCGTTGGAGGTGAGATAAGGAATAAAGTCACTTCTCTTTGCAACGTCAGAGTCCAGTTTGCTGAGTGGGATCATTTAGTTATTATCATTAAGTACATGAATCATTTCAACTGACCTCCAAGCCATGGCAATCATATACCATTTGTCTGGTGGACATGGTCTCCTATTTCTCCGCAATACTACCTTGAGCCTCTCTATCTTCCTTGATCCCTGAACTTCACACTGAGAGTAACTTCCCCTTACTCTCAGATGACTCAGAACACTGATTTTCACATAGTAAAATCCACTAGATGGGAGGAAGCTGTTCATTTCTTCTATATTGCCCAAGGAAGCCTAGAACTATGCTTCAAGTATTAATTGTTAATGGACACGTATGTGACAAGTATGTAATGAATGATCTCACTATTTATGGATTATAAATAGTGTATTCTTTTAGAAAGATGGAGTCTTTCCTCTATAATCTTATTTTCAATTTGCTTTGCTTCTTTCATTTTTGTATAATACAAAAATTAACGTTTAGCTCAATTGGAAATTGGGAAACTTATTAAAATCTATGAGCGGCTTTAAAGTCAGGTTTTAATTTATATATATTACACTCTGTAAAATATGTCCCAAAGATTACCATTTATGTGGTTTTTTACAATATTTGAAATAGAGTATTTTACATCTTTGCTTATTACCTTCAGAGAACTTTTCTATTCTCAGTTCTCTTATTCCGTCTAATTACAACTTCATTTTAAAAGCAGTTGGGAGCACATATACCCTGAGCATTTAAAAATGTTACATTTAATGTATCTAATGAGTTTTTAATTCCAGTATAACTAACAAAAATAATTGAAAAACAGAATTGCTAATGGAAGCATGCTTCTCTATAAAAGTAATTTACATTATCATAAAGGCACTCAAGTTCATTAGAGAAAATTTGAAAATCACAGGAAAGTATAAAGACTAAAGTACAAATCCGCCATAATCACACTACCACTTCGACATCTGTTTTTGGGATCTTCCAGTCTGAAAGCTAGTGTCCAAAATGTTGTCGTATATACATGCATACATACATACATACATACATAGGGAAAATGGAAAATTGTAGCTACATGAACTTTTATTTATAAAACAAAATATAAATAAAAACTTATGAAATATTTCTTTACATGTTGATATATAAATATAAAGGTATTAACATATCAAGTATATAATATAATATGGTTTGTTATTTTTTCCTATTTATGGAGCCCTTTGGGATACCCTGTAACGAGCACTCTAAATAAAGTCCTGTTGTTTTACTCAATGAACATTATGTTGATTATTACCGTGCCATTTAATTTGAACAGCCTCTAACAATCTAGATGTCATAACTGGACTGGGTTCCACCGTATTATGATGTTCCATAATTTGTTGTAATGTATATCTCATACAATACTATCCTATATAATCTTGTCCTAACATAATTTATTTAGCAATTTCTAGCATGTTTATTTTTAGAAGTAGAGAAATCTGGTATATATTTGGCTTCTGGTATTCAATTTGGCATTTTCATTCCACCATCAATAACCTTAACTTACATTTTTTGCCCAGTTGCATTTACTTTATGGTCTGTAAACAATGGCAGCCCTGTGTTAAATTCAGCAAAAACAAAAAAGGCCATCAAACTCTTTAAGTTTCTGAAATTGCACTCTCCACTCCTGGTCTCTCTTTTCCCCCATTTTATTCTTTATTATCCAGCTCTTCCTCCCTCTTGAATTCATGTTTTTATTGCTCTCTCTCTTTCTCTTCAATAGGAAATTTACTTTTTATTGGATTTTTTTCTTACTTCTAAACGCTCATTATAGAAAAATCAAATATTACCCATCAGGCTTGTAGGCCCTGTCTGCATATCAAGGGTGGAACCGTCTGAAGGCAGAGTCGTATATACAAGTTCATCGTGCTGAAGTATAAATCTGAATACTGTGTTTTAAACTTACCCAAGGAGCAGTGGAGTTGTCATGTGGTCCAAAATGTTCCAAGTCAGCGTTTCTTAACCTGTGGGTTGTGACCCACAGGAACTGTATTAAAGGGCTGCCGCGTTAGGAAGGTTGAGAACCATTGCTCTAAATCTGACCGACAGTTTCACGTACTGAAGATAGACATTCAAGGAAAGCCAAACAATAACCAGAAGTTTGTTTAATAAGACTAAAATAAGAGCTTTGAGTGTTTGGAATTAGACATTTAGAATGTTCATTGGCAACACTAAGGCAGCCCATATGTGTATAATTCAGGTTACGTGTGGTATTAGGTTTGGCAGGCAAAGGAATTGTGACCCTGAGGTATCCACTAAGGAAATGAGTGCCGTCTATAGTTTCCCTGGTGAGACCGCCCCCTGGTCTTCTCCTGAGATCCATCTGCCTTTCTGCACACGGCACTTCTCTATTAGAAACTTTTGCGTTCATCACTTGCTTCTTTGTTTACTCTCTCCTTTTGACTGTCCCTGAGTCCTGCTTTCCTGATTTCTTCGTATGTCTGATTTTAGAGACATGATCTCACTCTGTCATCCAGGCTACAGCTCAGTGGTGCAATCACAGCTCACTACAGCCTCAAACTCCTGGGTTCAAGTGATCCTCCTGCCTCAGCCTCCTGAGTAGCTGGCACTACTGATGTGTGTCACCCCACCCAGCTATTTTTTTTTTTTAATGAAAGATGAGGTATCACTATGTTTCCCAGACTGGGCTTGAATTCCTGTCCTCAAGCAATCCTCCTGCTTCAGCCTCCCCAAAAGCTGGGATTACCGGTGAGAGCCATTGCACTAGCCTGATGGTTCTTTATATTCTTTCCATGCTGACTTACAGTTTTCCTGTCTCTGAAGCAGCATGTTTATGCAAGTTCTGTTCTGGGCCGTGAGATGGTCATTAAGGTGCCTCACCAATGGCAGTATTCCTCTCTTTCCTCTCCAGACTCATGGCTGGATGACACTGTCCACTTCCCTGGTGGTCAGGTGGAACTATGTCACTTCTGAGATAGAACAGTTACTTGCCAGTATGAGACCTGAAACCTCCTTTTCTTCGGCTGTAGAGACCAGCAATGTGCTAGGTGGTGGTTGCTCATCATGCCAAATCCTAGAGTGCGATAGTGCTGAACAGAACTCATAGTCAACTTCTATTTTTCTCCCCCAAGACTGGGTCTCAATTGCCCAGGCTGCAGTGCAGCAGCACCAACAAAATTCACTGCACCCTCAAACTCCCAGGCTCAAGTGATCCTCCTGTCTCAGCCTCCCGAGTAGCTGGGATTATATGAGCCACCACACCTGGGTAATTTTTCAATTTTTTGTGGAGATGAGATCTTGCTCTTGGCTCAGGCTGGTGTCAAACTCCTGACCTCAAGCAATCCCCCTCTTGGACCTCCCAAAGTGCTAGGATTATAGGCATGAGCCAATACTCCCTGCCTCTCATAGTTAACTATTGACATAAAGTGTGACTGAGAAATAAACCTTTGAGGTATTCAGTCTTTGAGATTTTGGCATTGTTTGCTACTGCAGCATGTCATAGCTATACCTGTACTGAAACAGCCTCCTATTATTATTATTTTTTAACTCTTCACCTTACCCTTTGATGGTTTTATCCTAGATTATGGCCTTAATTTTATTCTCTAATCAAATGAATTCCAAATCTGCCAGACTAGGCTTGATTGATCCCCGGAGCTCACACTCCAAGTTTTCTGGTTACCTTGTAACATTTTCGATGCTCATAAGAACCTCAATTTGAATGTTCTCCAAGGTGTCTCAAACTGACTGTGTCTCAAAACAAACTTGCCATTTTCTTTCCCTCAATTGTTTTCTCTGTTGCCATTCAGTTAATAACACTACCTTCTCTGGTCCACTCAGCATTTTAACTTGGAAATGAGCAAACTTCCTCTTCCTGGGTGAAGTGGGGCCAGTCTGGCTTGGGGCAAAATTGAAAAGGCATAAAGACCAAGCCCAAACACACAATCCAGGAACTAGAGGCAGGATAGAGTGGTATCCATTCCAGTCCCTGGGCATTTTCTCTCTTAAAAAATAATCAGGTTATTGGTTTTCTTTTCAGATCATGTGGGTTGACTTTTCTTGTCCATTGGTTTGCTAAAAGCCAATGTGATCATCTCCTTTTGACCTAAAAAGATGGGACTATTTTTTTCTCCTCTTCCTTGCCTTCCTCCTCCATTAAAAGAACATCTGTGACAACAGAATCACAAATATGTCAAGCATGCTGGCTCTGCAAGCTCCGTCAGCTCTGGCGGGCTTTCTGTGCATCACCTTTTCTCCATTACACAGGGGTGGAGGAGCTGGCTCTAGCCCTGGAATGCAGCCAAGAAAGGGAAATCAAGGCTGATGTTCCAATGGTGAGGTAATATCAAATCTATGGTCCCTGAACCCAGTGGCTCCACCCCAGGTTCCTTATTTGTGTCTGCAATTTTATGGTGATTGCAGATCTGGAGAGCTGCCACTCCAAATGTCACCAAGCCATTTATTTAGTCATCAAACCAAGCTCATGATCCAATGGCTCCACCAATCACCAGCAGAAAACAAGAGAGTGATGAAATCAGCTTTGGACTACATTACAGGAATCAGGGACATATCTGGGGTTGGCTGCTACAGTTGCCAATTAGGTTATAATCCAAAGAGGAGAACGGGCAGTTGAGAGTAAAGTACCACCTACAGAACAGAGGGTCTAGGGACATAATTTATGCTGATCTTTTCCTTTGCTAAGTCAATTCCTTAATGTTTCTTTAGGCTGAAAACCAAGGCCATCTCTCTGGTCATGAGGGGCTAGATGGATATGCTATATATTAAGGGCAATCACCAATATTTTATGGGTGCCTGTGTTTGGAGTCAAAGCCTCAGTATCAAATATTTGGAGCTATGTGGGGGTGGGCTTGAATCAGAGTGTATCAGTATCAAGCTACTAGTTTTGCTATTGAAAAGATGATGTCATTTTCACTCTGAATTCTTTCTGAGTAGTTTCTCTCTCCTGTCTGCAGTTTGAAGCTTGGGTAATACAGTATTTCTGAGAACTGAAGGAGGAGGTGGAGTTGGGTCAGACTTTCAATTTATCATCTGATTTTTTCATTTATTTTTCTCATTTAATTGTGGTGTCTTAGCTGTGGCTGGTGTTCCCAAGTCCAGAATTCCTACGTGTCAGCATCTCCAGGAAGGATGCCTTTGGTGTTTCACTGGAGCAGGGACAGTTGGATGCCTGGCCACAAAAGGCCTCAAGGAGACCTGGGAGGGTGCTCTTTCCCTCCAAAGACTTTCAGTCAATTGTCCTGTTTTCAGCCCTGCTCAGCGCTCCTGCCTTCTGATGCACCTGGCATTGTCACTTCTGAGACTTTCTGATGATTTAGAGACACAAACTAGTTTGCTTCTTCTGGGTGACTCTCTTTGTTGTATTCTCTCTGCTCTCCCCTTTTGGGTGGCCGTTTCCCAAATTCTGTGACTATCATCTGTTGTCATTTCTTTTTCCGTTTCCCTTGTTTTTCTGGGTTGATGTTTTATTCTTATTTTTATATCTTTACTGTCATTTTGGAGGCGCTTGAGAAAGGAAAAGCAAATCGGTGGGTCAGTCATTTACAGTTACCAGAAGTCACTCATTCTTTTTGCCAATTTTTACTGTGTTTCTAAGAGCACTTAAGACTGTGTCTTGAGGGCAGCACCTGTGGCTCAAGGAGGGGGGCTCCAGCCCCATATGTCGGAGGTGGTGGTTTCAAACCCAGCCCCGGCCAAAAACTACAAAAAAACAAAAACAAGAATGTGTCTTGAACCTAGTAGGTCCACAATACAAAGCAAAGCAATTCTTCTTACAGTGACTTCCCTGACCCAGGGGGGAAAAGGCAGACTTTAAAATTACGCAGTATGAAGATTTCTGAGAATGGTAGGCAATGCGACATTTATCCACATCACTTGCCCTTCATCCATTTACAACTTATGGAGCATCATGCTCAGATTTAGGTAAGGGGATGTAGAGGAAATGATCAAAAATTGTAGACCCTCTCCTGGTAAATTTCGTTTGTGTTTCTTCCTATGACACATGGTAGTTCTTCCCTTTTTTGAGACAGAGTCTCACTTTGTTACCCTTGGTAGAATGCCGTGGTGTAACAGCTCACAGCAACCTCAAATTCTTGGGCTCAAGCAATTCTCTTGCCTCAGCCTCCCAAGTAACTGGGCCTACAGGTGCCTGCCACAACGCCCAGCTATTTTTAGAGATGGGGGTCTCACACTGGCTTAGGCTGGTCTTGAACCTGTGAGTTCAGGCAATCCACCCACCTCAGCCTCCTAGAGTGCTAGGATTGCAGGCGTGAGCCACCGTGCCCTGCCGACACATGGTAGTTTAATCAGTAAGGTAACTTGACCTTTTGCTCTAGGCTGAAGTGACAGAGAGGAGTGACTATCTTCTTATAGTAGAAAGCAGCTGTGCCATCATTGCATTTGAGGGGAGAGAGGGGAAAATTGTTGGGTGTTCCTGTTTGTCATTGGCAAGAGTGTCGAGACACTGGGATGATGCAGATTATGCCAAAGGTGCAGAATTGTCATTTTGTGAGAATTGTCTTAGCTTTATCCACAAAGACTCTGATGGAGGGTCTGAATCCCAGTTTTGATCAGTCAAAGCCTAGCCTTTTTACACAGAGCATTTCATGATACCCGAGAAGACCTGGGAATTAAATTGAGCTCTGGTTGCAGATGATTCTTTTTCATGTCTAGCTACCCAAACAAAGAAAGCGAGGCAGCAGCCAAATCTACAAGTGAACACACACAATGGAATTGGTGCATGGGAATGTACAGGCTCTGCCTGATTCAACTGGTGCCAGAGCGCCAGGGGGCAATTTTTCTAAGCCTCCCTGTCTTGTATTTTGGCAGCTCTCTTTTCCCCGCCCCTTCCGCATCCCCTTCCCTGTCCTCAGATTCATTTGCACTGTCATTTGGAAAGAGCCCAATTCACGCAGATTGGCGATGCAGTAATTGGTGTTTTACTTACCTCTGCCTCTTTTCTCTCTGTGTTTGATCATTCAGATAATGACAGCTTATTTTCTCTCCCGTTACCATTGGAAAACAAAAAGAAACTCTTGAAAGAGTTGTGGAGTGATATGAATTTTGGGGTGTATTGTTATGAAAAATAAAATTCACATTTTAAAATGTTGTCTCTCTTCTGTTCCTCTCTCCCTCCTCCCCTCCCCCAAACAGTCAACACCGATGGGGAAACATTAATGTTAAGAATTGGTTTTCCCCTCAGAAGGTGCTGGGACCACAGTGGCATCATCAGAGCTGACGGGTTGCCATGTTTCTGTCCTCATTTAAGACCTTTGTCATTGCCATCATAATTGGTGCCTCCATTTGCTAGACTCTGGTGATGTCTGTGCATTTTATTTCAAGTGATAGTTCTTGGGATACTATTCACCAGGGTTTGGGACTCCTGGAATGAAAAGTGTTATATAAACTGAAATGATTACCCCCCAACAAAAGGTCATCTCCACCACACACACCACCTGGTTTAATAACTCACATTTGCTCAGGGCTTTGCAGTTCAGAAAGAGTTTTTCATGTGTATTGTTTCATGTAATTCGCTGATAAGACTGTGAGGAACACATCAGTGGTGACCTGTCTCCAGGAATTACCCCATGTTGCCCCGCTACCTGGCGTGCGTGCTTCCGGACCCGGGGGCCTGCTGACTTTTCACAGGTGTCACTGTAGGACTCTTCAGAAGCTTTGTCCTCGATGATTTTTTTCTCTGAGAAGAGTCAGATTTGTAGAGGCAAAAATAAGCACAAAATAATTAGAAGAACTCTATTATTTTCTCATGTCTTCTAAGGAGGAAAACTGGGCAGGTAATTACAGGATCTCTTTTGGCAGGCTTAGGGAGAGGGGAAATCTGTGAATACTGCAAAATTAGTAAAAGAGATTCCACAACACTTATGTAAACATTTCAGTTAAGGAGACATATCATGAGAGCAATGTCTATAATATAAATAGAGTCTGTCATGTGACTTACCGTAGATGAGCATATTATGACTTCCCGTGAGAAGCAGTAATGGGCTGTTAAGCTAGTGGGAAAAACTAAAAAAAGCTGTGTGTTTACTGGTATATGTACAATATCTGAACTGAGATTTTATTTTATTTTATTATTTATTTATTTATTTATTTTGAGACAGAGCCTCACTATGTCACCCTTGGTAGAGTGCCATGGCGTCACAGCTCATAGCAACCTCCAACTCTTGGGCCTAAGTGATTCTCTTGCCTTAGCCTCCCAAGTAGCTGGGACTACAGATGCCCACCATAATGCCCAGCTATTTTTTTGTTGTTGTTGTCATTGTTTAGCAGGCCTGGGTTGGGTTCAAACTTGCCAGCCCCGATGTATGTGGCTGGCGTCCTAACTGCTGAGCGCTACAGGCACTGAGCCTGAACTGAGATTTTATAAGAGCAGTTGAAGGCTGTAAACAGTTCCTCTGGAAGAACACCCTTCTAGAAGAGAAGACCAAGCAGTGCTGGAATAACTGTGGGTGCAATTTGCTTCTTTCAAAGGCCTTGTCTGGAAGTCCAGTTCTTGAGGGAATGCCTTAAGTCAAAACCACTGATGAACACAGCTGCAGATGGGCACATCACAGTGTGGGAGACCCACGGAGTTTGGGAAAGGACATAGGCCTCAGACAAGCTAGAACTGAGCATGACTCCTAGATCTACCATGTACCAAGTAGGCAATCCTGGGCAGAGCTTGGTTTCTGTGAGACTCAGTTTCTCCATGTGAATGTCCATGGGTTAAAAATGCCTCCTTTACAAGATAGTTATGAGGATTACTAGACGGTGTACAGTGTGCCTTGTGTGCAGAAGCAACTCCACAAGGGGTGGCCGTTCTTACTATAGCTCGATGTTATTTCCTTTCTATCAGATTCTAAACACCTGAGGCTCAGAGCTCAGTTCAGCTCCTTTTTTTGTTCCCTCGAGACCTAAAGTTACAAAGGCTCTCTGAAAGGCTTTCACTTGGCTGTAGTTAGTTTTGATTTATTACAGCTTTGCTTCTAACTCACATCCTGATAAATTGCTTCAACTGAATGAGTTTTAGAAAGAACTTTTTAAAAAGGGCTGTTTGACTGATCACATAGCAGCTGACACCGGGGCCAGATTCTGGTTTGTAAGAATGATTGCGAATAGGAATCAACTTCTCATTTCTCATGAAACAAAGGAAGAAGGATTATAACTTTATCCCTTGCACATTGTAAATCACTTAGACGTCTCTCACTTATGAGTTCTGGAATCATGTATAAGAAATGTGGGAGCAATGGATGCATTTCCCAGAGTTTGCAGTAAGAATCACACTAGCCCTGCCTTACCTCTTCTTCTCCTATACTCACCATGGGGTCCCTGGTGAGATGCTACCGACTCCAGAGGCGTCATCTGACCATCCTCCTTCTACACGTTATCGCATATAAATAGGCTCAGAAGAAAGAGTTACGACAGACCTGTGAGTAACCTAGTATATTGGCTAAAAACTTTTTGTTGGAAAATAGAAATCTGAACAAAGCACCCCAAGACAAATAGGGAATTTACTGACTCATATGACTTGGAAATTAAGGAGTACAACTGGCTTCAAGGGGATACTCAACTCCACTACAAAAGGTATATTCTCTGCTGATTACTCTGGCAGAAAAGTCCTGAAGAGGACTCTAATGAGCTTTGCTCATATAGCATGCCCATCTTTCAGCCATTCACCATGACTAGAAAGAAAGGCCATATTGCTTGGTCAGCCTGGGTCAGGTGATGGTTCTTGAGCTGGAACCATCAGAGTTCCAGCTCAAGATACTCAGAGTGCCATCAGGACCACATATGAGTTGCAGGAGAGGGAGGACAGACCAGCGACTTGGATCTACTACCCCCATCCCTGTGCTGTAACTTTCCCATTGTGAAATACAACCGTTGTGACTAAAGTGATTCCCTCTGTCTCCAATTCAATCTCTTCTTCTGTCAGCCGCTCACTAACTTCTCGTGATTTTTCCTCAATAACAGGCAATAATTAAGCCCTTAATTGTTCTTGAGAAATCATATTATTTTTTAGCCTTTACAAATTAACATATCCCTAAGTTTTCCCAGGCAGAATTTCCAAATCTCTTGTCATCTTCTGATGGCAATATTTTATTTCTT
>NW_003852409.1:11076657-11077948 GCF_000181295.1 Otolemur garnettii | reverse complement strand
TCAGAAGAAAGAGTTACGACAGACCTGTGAGTAACCTAGTATATTGGCTAAAAACTTTTTGTTGGAAAATAGAAATCTGAACAAAGCACCCCAAGCAAATAGGGAATAGAGTCCTGAAGAGGACTCTAATGAGCTTTGCTCATATAGCATGCCCATCTTTCAGCCATTCACCATGACTAGAAAGAAAGGCCATGTTGCTTGGTCAGCCTGGGTCAGGTGATAGTTCTTGAGCTGGAACCATCAGCACAAGATACTCAGAGTTCCATCAGGACCACATATGAGTTGCAGGAGAGGGAGGATAGACCAGCGACTTGGATCTACTACCCCCATCCCTGTGCTATAACTTTCCCGTTGCAAAATACAACTGTTGTGACTAAAGTGATTCCCTCTGTCTCCAATTCAATCTCTTCTTCTGTCAGCCGCTCACTAACTTCTCGTGATTTTTCCTCAATAACAGGCAATAATTAAGCCCTTAATTGTTCTTGAGAAATCATATTATTTTTTAGCCTTTACAAATTAACATATCCCTAAGTTTTCCCAGGCAGAATTTCCAAATCTCTTGTCATCTTCTGATGGCAATATTTTATTTCTTCCATGCCTTTTTCTAATCAGAATTTCATGTGGAGCTGATGTGAAGAATATAATATAGGATACTGGTAATAGGTATACAGGTATTTACTGATTTGTATTCAAATCCCACTTTGACCAGCAGTGGTTAGGAAAATGCAAATTAAAAAATGGTATTTTTTTTTCATTTATAATATTGGGGCAAGTTAAAAGCAGTGGGGTAATAAACTCTAATGCATTGTTTTTCTTCTTGTTTTGGATTAATTCCTTCTGTTCCATAGTAGCAATACCACATATATTATGAATCAAGCCCTACCTGCATCAGTATCTACTCTTGGGCTGTTCAGATATGTGAACCAAATGAATTCTATTTATTTATTTATTTATATTTTTGAGGTAGAGTCTCACTTTGTCACCCCTGGTAGAGTGCCATGGCATCATAGCTCACAGCAACCTCAGACTCCTGGGCTAAAATGTTTTTCTTGTCTCAGCCTCCTGAGTAGCTGAGATTACAGGTGCCTGCCACCCTTTTAGAGACAGGGTCTTGCTCTGGCTCAGGCTGGTTTCAAACTTGTGAGCTCAGACAATCCACCCGCCTCAGTCTCCCAGAGTGCTGAGATTACGTGCGTGAGCCACTGCTCCCGGCCTCCCTCTTTAATTTACTCATGTTGGCTTAGTTACCTATTACTTAAAACTGAATTTCAACTCATAATTGATAATTTCC
>NW_003852409.1:11057195-11074529 GCF_000181295.1 Otolemur garnettii | reverse complement strand
TAGCATCACAGCTCACAGCAACTTCAAACTCTTGGGCTTAAGCAATTCTCTTGCCTCAGCCTCCCAAGTAGCTGGGACTACAGGCACTTGCCACAATGCCCAACTATTTTTTTGGTTGTACTTGTCATTGTTGTTTGGCAGGCCCGGGCTGAATTTGAACCTGCCAGCTCTGGTGTATGTGGCTGGCGCCCTAGCCACTGAGCTACAGGCGCTGAGCCTTCAGAAAAATATTTTAGAGAAAAATTTTTTTTCCTTACATTTTGAGAACTTACAAAATATTTCAATTGAAAAGTTTGATATATTTTTTGAATGATAGATTATATATGTTAAGTTACTTTTAACCTCTGGAAATGCCCAAAATGGTACAGAATGGTGCAATGGATTGTTTTCTGTACTCCATGCATGCAGGTGGATGTTTATGATTCTTGTGAATACAGAAGCTGATCAATTCTCCAATATTTGCCATGTAAGGATATAGTTCATCTCGGAGACCCAGTCAGTTAACAGGGGGTAGAAGAACATTATTGCTCCTCGTTAGTTTTTAAAAAACAGGTATTAAAAGTTCCTTTTTTATTTCATGCAATCCCCACGTTAGCCATCCGTATGGAACCATAAAAATGGTCATGCAATCTGAAACTGTGCACAATGGTTTTAATAATCAAATGGGAAAATCATGATTGTCCTGTGGTCTTTAAACTTTTTGGTCAAACCATTAAAAACTCTCTTACTCCACATTATAAATATAGAGGGCAATGAAAAAAATGGCGAACTGACATTTATTTAGTACTCTGTAATTTAAAACGTTAGAAATATTGGCCAGGAGTGGTGGCTCATTCCCGTAATCCTAGCACTCTGGGAGGCCAAGGTGGGTGGATTGTTTGAGCTGAGGAGTTTGAGACCAGCCTGAGCCAGAGTGAGATCCCGTCTCTAAAAAAAATAGCCAGCCGTTGTGACAGGTGCCTGTAGTCTCAGCTACTTGGGAGGCTGAGGCAAGAAGGTCAATTGAGCCAAAGACTTTGAGGTTGCTGTGAGCTATAAAGCCACAGCACTCAATCCCAGAGCGACTGAGTGAGTGATTCTGTCTCAAAAGAAAAAACGTTAGAAATATTCAAAATTAAAATCTTTTATTTCTTTGTGCAAAACCCACCAAAAACAGTTTGAGTGGTGCTTACCTCTTGTCCTATAACTTATGAATGATAGTGAGGATATTTTTCTGTGCCTTGGTGACCCGTCATATCCTTTTGAAGTTTGGGTTGGCTGCCAAGATTTTGTTCTTTGTTCCCTCAATGTCATGAAATATCTCCGAGACTTTCTTTAATGTGAGTTTTTTTTTTTTAATTTGGCGTCATTTCCTTTGGAGCGTCTTCATCCTTTTCGTCACCATCACTTTCTCGCTGGTGCTGGGAAATTCATCTTGTTTAAGCTTCTCCAGCTGCGTATCTATGGCGTGTCCGGTCCACATTCCCCCAGCCAGCTAGTTCTGCCATCACTCCATTTGCGTTTGGTTGGAATTTCACTCCCCGTGTTACCACTTCTCCTTTCTTTGCTTCATTTCCTCCTGGCCAATTGCCTCTTCTGATTACCTGTTTTTGTGAGTGTTGTGTGTGTTTATCACGGGGAGACAAGGAGACGGCACAGCCCCCTGGTTTGCTGTCTGTGAATGAACTGAGTCATAAATATGAGGGGATCAATCCTGGACAGACTGTGAAAGAAGGGACATAGTTGGCTACTGACTACGACCTGCATCTGTTATTTATGTAGTGATTTGTGTGCTCGAGAGTGAGCAGTGAGCAGTGAAGTTTCACAGTTAATACACCGTGGTAACTGAAACTAAAACTGTGTGGCTGGGGGACCGTTCTTATTTAAACCATGGAAACCGAAGTTTGTGCAAAGCAAGGACCGCCTGTATATGTCCATCACAGACAATTTAGATAAAACAGATGTGCAAAACAAGGGACAAAATATCAAGTTTTGATCTAGGGATCAAAGGCCTTACCCTGCTGGAAGAGAATGCCTCCAACAGCAGTGGCCGTTTGTTTCAGACACATCTAGAAACACAGTGTTAATTTCCTACCTCTTCAGAGGGTTCAGAACCAAGAAAGGAAGAGCAAGTCTGAAAGTTTAGGCATCAGAAGGGGAGGATGGCGAGTAGGCCCCTGTTCCCCTGTAGCTCCCCTGTCCCCATAGTTGACATCAGAACAAAAGAAGAAAACCCTTGAGGCACAAGTTTCATAAACTACAAACCCCTCTGAATAAAAGGATTATCACTTTTACCTAAGTGAGCCTCTTCTCTGTGTTTTCAAGCTTCGTCTTCTCTGTGTTATTCAGAGAACTGGCACTGAAACAACTTGATCCAGCCACAGGTCCCAAGATTCCTCCCGAATGTCTGGCATGACTCCTTCCCCAGTCTTTGTTTTTCAAATCAAGTAACCTCAGTCATGGACTTCATTGCTCCCCTACTTGCCAAACCCAGGGCAGTTGCCAGGGAATTTCTCCTAAGTAGCTGGGACTTTGCGTCAACAGTAGCCTGCTTGCCCTGGACTTCCTTTAACCTTATGCAAAAAAATAGATTTTTAGTTTTTAAATGTTATAATTGAATGTAGAAGCTAACTTCTACACCGTTATCTTGCAAGACCCTGCCTCATCTAACACATCTCAAGGGAGTTTACCATAAGCTGTGTTTTCTGTGAAAACATGAAATGACGAGTTTCTTTCTCAACTGGATAAACCCAGTCAGAATGAATATACCCATTCCAGGAACTCTACTGCTCTACCAGAGTGGTTCCAATCACTTCCCTTTTCACGTGGGGAGGGATATGAAAGCTCTAAGGACCAGGATAGTTGGTGGAAAGCCTAGTCTCCACTTAATGGCATCATGAAGTTAGAAGTAGAACCAGCCAATGATGTGCTATTCTAGAGATAGCAATTGATCAGTAATGAATTAGATGGAGTGGAAGAGGTAGTAATTAATAAGTAGTAAAGATTGGTAGTGTACCACTGTATACAATACCTTATATATCACCTCTCTTCACTTTGGCTTAACTTTTACTCAAACCACAGCAGTGACACAGTTTTGCACAGTATGTATCTTTTATTTTTTTATTTCAAATTAATATGAGGGTACACATTTTTAGATTACATTGTTATTACTTCCAAGGTAAAGTTCCAGTTGGCATTTGGTGGGATCTCATCTAATGGGCATGATGAGTAGGTGGATACCAGGCCCCGTGGGTGAAGGGTTCTTTTATAACTTCACAGTATATTTCAGTAGTGCCTCACTCAGCTGCACCATATTCTTATCCTCTGGGAGATCTCTGATACACTGGCTACTTGGCTCTTATGCATGTAAATCTGGAAGGTCGTGGGATTGAAGCACAGCAGGCAACCGTGACCAATGGGGGGATGACAGGTGCTTCTGCCTTATATTCATTCCTTAAGACCACAATACCAAGGCATATTCTGTGGTGTGCCGTTACAGAGGAAAGGACCAGTGGAAGGCCCTGAAACTGTGGAAAGCCACTGAGATGTCTTTCCCTGACCAAGATAATAACCCAGAACCAATGCCACAACCTGGGCAGAATTGCAGAGGCTGGTGTCATCATTAAAGTCTTGAAGGGTGTAGGGACAGTGGTTCCCTTCACGTTCCCTATGGATGACCTTTATGGCTTTTATAAGAGCCAGAGGGTCTTGGCAGATGAAGACCTCAATCCTAGTTACTGTGGAGAAATGTGGAGTTTTTCCTTAGCCTGTGGTACAAAGTATGTGGTTATGAGTGTGGTAAATACCTTCTCTTTAATACCCATGATGCAAGGGGCTTGAAAGTAAGTCCACATGTTCATAGTATGTGGGAAGGGCTAGAGAACACATTCAGTACTTCAGCAAAGAGGTATACTATTGTTCTCATTGCTGCCATAATGTAGCCTGCAAGAACTTGATCAGTAAAGCATTTCATAGAACATCACACTGATCCTCTGTTAGAGACATCATGCTAATTGGACCTGGTGAGCAAGACGTGACAAGTAGTCTGAGTGTTCTAATAAGACACAGGCTTGCCAGATGGTGGGAGACAAACCCCACAAAGATTAAAAGCCTTGCTATATCAATCAGCCAATAGTTCAGGACTTACCAGGACATCCTTTTTGAGATAAGTGCCAAGTAGCTGCACTTTGCATTCTCCTACCACTGAGAAAGAGTCACAGTGCTTGGTAAGCTGCTTTGGATTTGGGGAGCAGCCCTTGGAAATGCTGCAAGGGTGGAGCTCAAAGCAAGAGAGAGCTTTGCAGCAGGTCCAGGGTGGATATAAACCAATGGGTCTAATGGTGCTGGCAGGGTCTGTTGTGGATAAAGATGATGTATGAATTTTTTTTGCAAACACTGATACAAGAGTCACAGTACATTCCAGTAGGGTTCTGCAGCAAGGGTGTGCCCCCCACAGCACAGAAATATTCTCCATTGAAGAGCTCCTCCTAGCATGTTCTGAGACATCAAATGATTATGCAATATAGATGCTGCCATCATGATCTGGGCATATCAGACCCTCAGAATCAATAGGTCAGGGGGATATAGCAGCCAGGCATGCCCCTGAGGGACAATGACCCTAAAAACAGTGGCAAAGGGGAAATGGCATAGCTGTGAACAATGCAGTTGGCGCTCACTTTATATTGAGGGTAAAATGGCCTGAGGTGGTGATTATACATAGCATCCTGGGGAGTAGCAAGTGGTTTGGGTGGTTACTCAAGTTCCCCAGAAGGGGAAAATCTGGGGGATCAATGACAAGGAGTCTGGATAAGAAACATGGATGTGGGTGCTTTGGAGTCTGCTGGTAGCTCCCTGGGGAACAGCCATCTGGAGGAGTAGACAGGCATCCTTGTCTTGCAGACGTCAGTAGCCTGTGTCCTCAGCCACACCAGTGCTCTGCAATGGACCCATGGTAGGTGATCATGGCACAAGAATGGAAGTTAGACAAAGGTGCAGTGGCACAGGTTCCTTTTTTTTTTTTTATAATTTTTTATTTTTTAATTGTTTGGGATTCATTGAGGGTACAAAGAATTAAGTTACACTGATTACATTTGTTAGGTGAATTCCTCTTCTAATTGTATTCCACCCAGATTCCCTCTTTTCCCTGCCAGCAACACACTGATATTAATTCTCTATATGTCACCACCACTTGAGACCAACCAGGTACCTGAGAGCCATTTGATTACATCAAACTCCTCCCACCAGCAGCAGCAATAGGGCCAACAGCTTTTCCTGAGAGTCCTTTGTGGTTGGCCATCACCCTGAAGGCTGACTGATGAATGGGACTTAATGTGGGGCAGGAGTGGATCTGAGCAGGGCCAGAGATGTGCTCTGTTACACTGCCCGTGTGTGCTGCTTCACGTCCTCACAGCTTCTTAGCTCACGCTTCACTCTGGCCACTGCTGTGGTAACTAGTTTTGCACAGATATAATTTGACGATGCCTCACTCTGTCTGCATCACCCTTTTCTACCCTGTGACTTCTGTAATGCTGTGCTGGGAGACAGCTGTGGAAACTCACTCAGGCATGTGCGACCTGGAAGAGCAAGGGAGTTACAGTCCACTAGGGCGTCCATTTCTAACGGGGGATGCAAGATGGTGGATGAATGGTGGATAAATGAGGCATTTTCTTTCTTTCTTTTTTTTTTTGCCCCTTTAATTTAATTTAATTTAATTTAATTTTTTTATTGAATGGTAACTATGTACATTAATGCACTTCTGGGGTACAGTGTGGGGTTTTCACATGCAATCCGAACTACTTCCATCAAACTGGTCAACACAGCCTTCACCCTGAAGCCTTCACAGCCTTCATTTTCTCAGTTATTGTTTTAAAACGTTCACATTCTACTCTTAGAAAGATTCACTTGTACCCTATAAGATAAAATGAGGCATTTTCTATGAGGCTCTTCAGAAGGTCTTAGTGGGGTCAGGCCCTGGTCACACAGCAGTGACCAACTTGATAACGGACTCTTGCACTGCTGTTCCCTCCTGCCCTCCTTTTTCTGGGTCATTTCCTAAATAAACCACTTGCACATAAGCCCTTGTCTTGGTCTCTCCTTTTGAGTGAAAATCCAGAATCCCCACAATTCCAGTGAGATTCCTCAGCGTGATCCAAGTTTCCTCAAGCCTTACCTGCTCGTGTAAATTCAATGGAGACACAATGAGGGTGATGGCCAACATGTCTGGGCTCTCCTACCAACCTTCATGACTCCACAGACACTGATCACAAGTGCCTGCTCTCTGGCTCACACAGTTGACATCCACCACCTGAAAAGCACCTGGGTGGTCATATGTCAGTCCTGTCCCTGATGTCAGGGCCTTGGTGACAATGCCAGTGTCTGACCATTCTCCAAGTGATACTCAAGGTGCAGGTCCTGACTCTCCAGCTCCTAAGCCACTCTGCATTCCCTTGAATCTCTTCTTTGTTGGATCCATACTTAATTCTTTAAGTCCAAAGCACTGTGAGCAACTTCCTCAGGTCTCCTCATTCTGCCTGTAGTCCAGAGAAATCCAGGGACTGGGGATTTCTCCCACTGGGAGCTCCCACTGGGGAGCTGGGCTGGGGAGTGATAGACAAAGTGGATCTCCCGCCCTTCCTCCCATCTTCATCTCTCCTAGACACTTTCCAAGCCTTCTCCACTAGCTTCCAAAGAGTCCCCAAGTGGGGTCAGGCGTGGGCTCACACCTGTAATCCCAGCACTCTGGGAGGCCGAGGCGGGTGGATTGCCTGAGCTCAAATGGACTTCTTCCTCCTTTCCTTCCACAATATTATCCTGAGAAGGCTGCCTTCTTAACTAAAACACTAATGTTTAAATAGAATGGAATGTCAATAAAATGCTTCTGGTTGTATACTTTGAATTCAAATGTGACCCATGGATTTCTAGGTCTCACCATCCTCTGCTTACCAAATAAAGTCATATTTCCTTTTATTTTAATTTTTAAATTAAATTTAATTTATTTTTTGAGACAGACTCTTACTTTGTTGCCCTTGGTAGAGGGCCATGGTGTCATAGCTCACAGTGACCTCTAACTCTTGGGCTCAAGCAATCTTCTTGCCTCAAGTCTCCCCTATAGTTGGGACTATAGGCACCCACCACAATACTTGGCTATTTTTAGAGAAGGGCTCTCACTCTTGTTCAGGTTGGTCTTGAACTTCTGAGCTCAAGCAACCTATCTGCCGCCTCAGCCTCTCTGAGTGCTAGGATTACAGGCGGGAACCACTGCACCTGACCTATTCATATTTCCTTTCATGATTTAAAGTAAAATGATTGAGTACCCATTCTTTGAAGACCCTTTCTCAGCTGGGTTTTCCTCACCAGTCGAATTCTTTGTGGCTCTCTGTGAGTCAAGGGCCCACTCACATGTTCCACACAGCTGTTCTGCTGGGCGTGTTTATCAACCATTTGTCACAAAGTGACTTGCTTCTCCAGCACTCCTTGCTCTCCTCATAGATCTGCAACTGGAGAAGCTGCCTATAAAGTAATTTTAATGAAAATGGTAATCAGAGCTCTTTTTTTTTTTTTTAAGATAGCACTTGCCACCCAAATGTTATTGATTGAGACACAGACAACTCTGGTGGGGAACTCCAGAGGAGAGTACCAGCTGACCACCCCCGTTGTCCCTGCATTTAAAGCCGAAACCAACTGGCTTATATGTAGTATCTCACTGTCCATGTTGAAATGTGTTATATTTAATAGTAAGTTACTGTCATCACCATAGGTCCCCAAAGTCAAATCTCTCGGACCCCAGAGATTGGAGAAAGTGCTCCTTTTGCTCACTTTCTACCACTTCCCTCCTATGATGTAGTTGACCACCGGACCTTGATAAAGCAGTGATAACAGTTTGGTGTTTTTCAAACTATTATGAACTATGACCCATGAACAGGTCACAATATCAATTCAATGAGACATGACCGATGTTAAGAACACTGAAATAGAATACATAGGCATATCAGAGCGTGTGATATGGAATAAAGACAAGAAACTAGTCTTTGTGGCATCTGTTTACTGGAATACTACGTAAAAATAAAATATCTTTTAAAATGTCTTTTCAAAAAAAGTGTACGGAAGAAGTTGAAAACATTCAAGCAGTTGGAAATATATTTCACAAGGTTGGGGTCATTTAATTTTTAAACATCACTTAAATACCAGTGGTCCTGCTCTAGATTCACATGTGGGCAAAATATTTCTCTCCGTCTTCAAGGGCATGGTTCTGGCTAAAGATACCCACTTACATCATTGGGGAAAATGCTTGGCATCTTAGCCTGCAACATCAGAATTCAGATTTATGGTGACTTCACTGCTATCTCCAAGGACAATGGGTGGGTACTTGCTACATATTTATGTAACTACAGGACCAATCCTGGTAATTTTCCAAAGGCAAAATAAATCTGTTCCAAAGATGCTGAGAGCTTTCTTAAGCAGTGTTCCAACGGCAGTTTCAGCCAGGGAAAGAAAAAATAAAAAACAAACCCCTGTCTTGACCAGGTACCAGAGTCATGCCTCCTAGTCTATATTCTGAACACACACCCTAAACCAGATGTTTTCTTTTGTACCAAATAAATTGGAGAGAATGGTTGAAGCTTTTCTGACAATTGCATTGACTGTTTCTTTGGTTACAAATGGTGGCCTGTGTAGAGGAAAAAAATCTATAATATGTAACCGAATTCTCTCATTTTGTTAAACCTTTTTAATAACTCTCTTATTGAAACAGAGCATTACCCTAGAACTGGATTTTATAAATAGCTTTTGACAGCATTTTTTTATTGGCCAAGTCATCAGTTCTATGAAGTCCTACGTAAGAACTGATAATGGAATTTGCCAGGATGAATATATTTACATGAGTCTTTGAACTTAAATCCAATTTTTGCTTAATAATACGAATAAGTATAAGAATTATTCATATATATACTCTGACTGAGATATATATATGTGTGTTATATGTACACATAGATATATGCACTTAGAAAAAAAAGTTGAAGATCACATGTTGAATGAGGTGAATGAAAAGCCAGTTTGTTCTACTGGTGGGACATGCCAATGGGAAGATACAAAGTTTAACTGGAAGGAAAACACACTTGACCATGGACACTAAGGAAAAAAGGAGTTCACTGAAGATGGCACATAGACCATCCACAGAAACCAGAGGACAGGGAATGTGGGATGCCGGGGCGGAAATCTAGGAGTGAAGTGATCTGGAAGCCTGGCTTGGGGTATATGCAAGAGCACTTGTATAAGAGAAGCAGAAATAGTACAATTTGAGCTGAGGAAGCCTGGGAACCAGGGACGCAGGAAGTGACTCAAGGGTAATGGCCTTGAGTCATGCAAGGTCGTGGTACCAGAATGAAGAAAAGAGCCTGAACACACTAATGAGGCGCATGGTGCTTAGGGCGGCCAGCGGATAATGGGAGACCTTATTGAATGCATTGGTGCAGATGAGAAATAACCTACTGAGAAAGCCCTGTCTCCTGTTCCCACAGATGAAAATAGTTTAATTCTTCCAAAAGACCTCATAACTGATACCCTTTTTTTTTTTTTCAAAATTTGGAAAATGCAAGAAATGTCTGCCTTTCATAATTTGCATTATTTGATGTATGCCGTCATGAAAAATGAAAGTGACATTCTAAAATTAAGCACATTTTAGTTTCTCCAGCATACAGTGTGTAGCGTGTCATCAATGTATAGCAAGCCTGTTAAGTTTATCCTTAGACAGGCGGGGCCCACCCCTGTTGTGCAGGAGGCTGAGAGAGGGTGAGTGCAGCAGGTGTGATAATACAAAGGGTGAGGGCAGCCCACGGCTTCACATCCCAGCTCTGCACTTTCCACATGGGCCTTAGTTTCATGTTCTGGAAATCTAGGACACAGATACCTGGAGTTTAATTATTTTAATTGGTTGGACTATGCTGGCCTTCAGTCCCTACCTGATTCTCAGATCTCTGCTAGTTCTATATGAGATACAGCATGATTAAAAATAGAGGCTCAGGACCTAAGATCAAATGCTGACTCTGCCCCTTACAAGACTTTGGGGAGGTTAAGCAACCTCTCTGTGCCTCAGTTTCCTCAGTCGTGAAATGAGAATAATGACAGTGCCTACCTAATTGGTTTGTTGCAAGTATAAAGTTACTCATGAGGGACTGTTTAAATCTTCATAAACTATTCTTATTATACACAGTATAACACAGGGATGCAGGCAAGATCTTGTAGCCAGACTGTTGGGACCCGAATCCTGATTGTGAGACCTTAGGCAAATTCTTTATATTCCTTTTACCTCGATTTTCTCATTTGTAAAATGCAAATGGCAAGAATGCCTCCTTCATAGGAACTGATCAAGAATGAAATGAGTGAATAGATTTAAAGTACTTAGAACAGTGTCTGGCATGTAACGTGTAACTGTTTTGCCACTATTAGGACTGTGCTTATAGTGCGTGCTTTTTATTTGTTTTTAAGCCTAGCATTGGGCCTGGCCCTTGTTAGGTGCTTATTAAGAAGCTGTTGAGCACGTGAACGTATGAATGAATGTAATCTAATTCAATGGACTGCAGTAATTGGCTGTTTATATAACATTCTGCATTTGCCAAATACCCTTGGATTTGTCCGATCACACACGGCTTTAGATGAAACACAGACATTTAGATATACTGTCCCAGTGCCTTTTCCTGTTCCATCCTGTGGTGTTCAGTGTTTAAGAGGGAGCTATAGGACATGGGACCATGACAGCCTCGAGAAGCAACTCTTCCCTTCTCCATTGTGTTCACTAAGGAGTCATCACAAATTCCCAGAGTTTCCAAGAAGGAAACACAAATTATGTACACAAGTCAAATTACCCTCCATCCCTCTCTCTGTGAAAATTTCTGGTGGAGAGAAACACCACTGTCATTTGAACACTCAGGCAGGGCTGCTGGGGGTGTGAGTAGGACCCAAGAGCATGAAAGCTCCCCCGGTAACCCAGAGATGGATCTCTCTGCAGCCTGGGTGGCAGCAGCAGTTCCTCCCCTTCATAAACATCAAGACACAAAATAATGAAATGTTTAGTCTGAGTAATACATTAAGGAAATCAATTAGGCCCACATGCAACTTTCTAAGATTTTAATTACAGTACTTAGGGTACCACACTAGAGCAGTTTGTCAGGAACATAATTTGTTAATGAATAACAACTGACACAGTGAATTAGTTGGGATTGTAATTAGCTCTTGCTAGCCATCCATTGGAACCCTGATCAAAGCCAGTCAGCAAAAGAGGGAGAACTCAGCTGTAAATGATAACCTCGACAGCTCTGTCTGGGCTGCCTCCTTGATGCCAGGGTACCCAGAGGGGCCTGGTTAGGACCATGTGTACGATGTGTTAGCTCCAGTGTGGTCTTTGCAAGAGCAGAAGCAGCCTCACCTAGGAGCTTATTCAAAATGCAAAATCTCCAGCTCCACCTCAGAACTGCTAAATTGCAATTTGCATTTTAAGGTGCTCAGGTGATTCACAAGCACACTAAAATATGAGAGGCACTGGCAGTGTACAAAGAGCTCAGGTTCAAGGTCAGATGGATCTTCTTGTAACTCTGGACATATTCACCTGCTCACTAAGGATATGTCCTTGGTGATTGCTAAGGACCTACCCTGCAGAGTCATGGTAACAACCAGCGGTACTGCTTTCACGGAGTGAGTGAACAACGGGGGACTGGGCATGAGAAATCCAGTGAGGCTTTCTGAGGACTGGCCTGACTGAACAACCTTTTTCACTGACCTGACTCCTCTTCAGGCTGCCTCCAAGGCATCTTCCCATTCTACCGTGGCGTGGGAAGTAGGAAAAAGATGAAATATTACAAGTCAGTCAGAAGAGTAAGCAGAGCACATATTTTTAAAGATAAAACAATGCTAATAGTGAAATTAGCCAAAGAATATGCCAAAATTAGATGAAAAAAAATTTTTTTAAAGTGGTCAAGTGACAAATTAAGTCACTTCAGTACTGGAACTTGATTGCATTTCTGGAATTCTGAGTGAAAGAAGGAAAGTCTTTGCTTTACAGAAGGCCAAAATCCTATCTCCCACAAACTTTAAGTGCTGTTTTTACAGATGCAGGGTGTGGAGAGATTGTCACAATACAGTTTGTTATATACATTTTATTTAATGTATACATATCAAGAAAAGTATAATTTCATGTCAAAGAAAGCCCAGGAACTCACAGGTAGCTGCAGCTCTTAGTCAATTCTCCGTTCATGTGAATGTCCTGATTCTCAGCTAACTGAAGACGTGGCATTACCAGGTCTGACAATTAAGTTCATGAACTCATCCTAGAAGAACGGCTTACCTATCTCATTGGTGCATATCACTATGGTCCCCTTGAACTTCCCTTTGGGAAGATATGTATTGATCCAGCACCTAGGCTACCCTTCAAAACAATTTTGGAACGGCCATCAGAGCTGTTGTCATATGAAGTATGACAATCGAGTGCTCAAACTTGTCCTAGAATAAGTGCTTTGAAGGGTGGAGTAGGTGCTGGTGTCAGTACATAGCTTCCCAAAGGGAGGACTTCAAAGGTGGTGGTAGCGATACTCAGCAATGAGGTATTAGCACTTTTTCTAGGATGAGTTTGAGAACTTAATTGTCTAATTTCATACATGTATTAACCTTCAAACAAACTCTGAAAGTCTATGCTTTAAAAATCAATCCTTGACATAATCTTATTTTCTTGTATTTGCCCTTTTTTATATGAAAGGTGAACAAAAAGAAAGGATAATTTTTAAAATTAATTTATTTTTTTATTAAATCATAGCTGTGTATATTAATGCAAATATGGGGTACAATGTGCTGGGTTTATATACAATTTGAAATACTTTCATCAAATGGGTTAAGAAAGGATAATTTAATATTGAACAGAAAATAGAAAACGTGACCTGCTCAGTTCAAATGCCTTGGAGAGCACAGGGCCCAGGTTGTTTTATAGCTTCCCAAGGCAAAAAAGGTCCCAAGAATAAGGAGAAGGGGTTCATGATAGAATTTTGAAGATTGAGATCCATGGTTGAAGATCACATTTCTTATGAAATCATTTTTGGCATACTATACACAAGGATATATTTTTGCTAAAGCAGAAAAATTTTAAAATAATTATGTTGTTGAGACAAATTTCTCATTAGAAAATTTCCCTCTAAGCTTTCTCACTAAACCCAAATGAGCATTGGAAGGACCTATGTTTTATCAGATGATGTACTGGAATATGGTGGCTTTCTGTTGTTTCTTGCAGAAATGATAGAAAATGGTACCATTTTTACAGTACACTATAGGTTAACTGAGGGGGTGCTGGAGCATCTCTAAGGGACAAAGTGAAAAAAATCATATTACATCCTGTAATCACAAGGTAAATGAAAAGTTGAGAAAAATATTTGACATTATGTTTGTATAAAACATCTAACCAAGAAGTGTGCCGTACACTGTGACCCCGATCCCCCTCCCTTCCCCTTCTCCCCATCCCTTGAACCCCTCCCCCACCTTGAATTGATTTGAGTTTTTCTCTTATGTGGGTATGTATTAGATTGTCTACTGGCTTTATATTAGAATTGAGTAATGATCAAAAAGTGTTTTTTGTTTTTGTTTGTTTGTTTTTGAAACAGAGTCTCACTATGTTACCCTCGGTAGGGTGCCGTGGGCTTAAGCGATTCTCTTGCTTCAGCCTCCCAAGTAGCTGGGACTACAGGTGCCTGCCACAATGTCTGGCTATTTTTTTGCTGTAGTTGTCACTGTCATTTAGCAGGCCCAGGCTGGGGTTGAACCTGCCAGCCCCAGCGTAGGTGGCCGGCACCCTAACCACTGAGTTATGGGTGCCAAGCTAATCAAAAAGTTTTTAATGATCATCTGTTTAAGTTTTGAAGTTTCATCATGAATGAGAAACTTTGTGTGAGGAGTTCATAAAAAAGTATTGTTTTAGAACTATTCCAGAATTCATAAGAGTAGAAATTATATTTAGGACCATAACAGCCCATCCTTTTCATTTATTGAGAAATGTACTATTGAAATTTCTTGAGCTAATGCAAATTTTCTTCATATCTAATTAATTTTTCATTTCTAGTCTCTCAAAATCATAGTGTGGCTCTAACATGCATAACTCTCACGTATCATTGGCAAAGTCACCCTGCAGATGGTTTGAGAACCATTAAAAGGGCACATCAGTTACAAACGGGCAGACAGTCCAAGTGTATGTGCAGGCCACCACCAGGAGTTTGACCTTCCTCCTCCTCTCCTTCCCAGCACAGACAGGTGGCACCTTCGGTTGTGCACTGTGGTCCTTGGGTCCCAGGAACACAACCTCTTCCAGAAGCTCCGCAGGCCCCTCGTGCAGGCTCCACACTGAGCTGCTGGGATGGCTGTGTTGGGGCTTCTCCTTGACTCTGCTCAGCATGTTGAGGCTGAGTCATCAATGCTCCATGGTGCTTATGATGCTCCTGCCTGTAGTGACTGGGGGGTGTGCAGACCCCTCCCACTAATCTTGGGTCATCTTCTGAAGAGCTCCAAATGAGGCTGCTTATGGCCAGAGGGGGCTAATCCAGGGGCTCTGGAAGCCTGGGCTTATGGCTTTAAGGTTTGATGGCAGAGCTGTAGCCTACTGCTAGCATGCAACCTGGACAAGCTTTGAATTGTTCAATGGCAGAAATCAAGCCGTCCCTTCTACCTAACAAATTCACATATTAACCCAAAATTAAAAAAAAAGAAATCAAGCCATTCCCATTCTCTTTCACGTCTTCAATCTATGCAAGGTGGATTCTTCAGCCTCGTCCTCTTGTACTTCCTGCTTCATGGACTGGATAAAGGATGGGTGTTCTTTTTTGCTGTGATGGAGGAGACTTCATCATCTCTCATCAGCTTTCTTTTCTCTCAGATGACAACCTGACCTTCTTCACTGTCTCACTCCACACTAAGATGCCTGGGCTTTGTGTGCTCTACTTCCCCTCAGAGCGGTGGGATGCTTCTTCATGTTGGTCCTTCTTGAGCTGCAATGACATTCCAAAGGGTGATAACATTCCACCCCTTGGATTGGGGGAAAGGAAGACACAGAGATTCAATGGATGGGAAGCATCCGTCTACACCAGGCTCAACAATTCTAGAAAAGTTAAGTTGAAAACCACAGCTTGACAAATCCCCAGTTATGCCAAGGATATAATAGAGTTGAGAGCGTGAAGATTTAGGGGAAATTTATGGGGATTTCTGTAGAAAGAGTGTGGCTGTGCTGTGAGTCCTTCTCCAACCAGAGAGGAGGGTTAAGAAGGGAGCTTCCCCTTTTACCTTTTCCATAAAGAGGAGTTTCAATGGGACCGTGCAGAGAGCACTTAGGGAGCATATAGTACTGTTGTTTGACCCCTAGACCTCTACCTCACCCTGCAGGATACCAGACCATGAGAATTGTTCCTCCCTGGGGATGGCCTTCACTCCCAGATTATGACTGGACAAAGAATAATTTATCTGGTGGTGCTGGCAGGGTCATCTTTGATCCTATCCAATAATGTTATCAAGAGGGAAGAAGCAGCCTCAACAGAGGATAAGCCCCACTTCTGGATTCCTAAGGACAGAGGAGGCAGCCAGGAATGCTAGACCAGTGGGCATTTACCTGGGTCAAGGGCATGACCAGTGAACTGCCCTAGACAGCAGCTGTCACACTCCCTGTCCGCAGGGCCTAACCTGGTTAGGATAGACCCAAAAGGTAAGACCTTTCCTGCTAGCCTTACCTTTCTTTCCTACCACTCACACCTTTCTGACCTGACCTACCCCCACCTTTGAGGGGATCAGAGCTGAAATTTATCAGCTGAGAAACAGAGCATTGGTAGGGGAGGACACCACCACACTTCCCCTGCTTCCTCCAGCCCCCACCTCGCAGAGAGGCCCTCTGGGGAAGGAGGAAAGAGCCTTAATTTCAAATGATCTGTCAGCTTAGAATATTATTACAGAAGCCTGGACTTTTCAACTGCTGAATTTATACTGCCTTTGCAGCCTTTTAAGTGGTCATTGGACTTTCGATCAGAAAATTATGAGATTGCTTGAGTTTTCATCCTGCTATATATGTTTGAAGTTTCTCTTCAAAATTAGTAGTTCAAGTAATTTTTCTATAGGTCCACAGATGCTCTGAGGGTGGGATTGTCTTCTTCATTGTTAAGCCCATATCAAGCTCAGTATTGAGTAACAAGTGCCGAGAAATTCATTTCCTTCCCTGTCTCTGCACTGGCCATGGCCTTCACAGGGCATGCTTCTAGCCGTTCTCATTCAAGTCTTATTGGGAAAACTCTTGAACACATCGATTACCCTTTCTTTGCTGTAATCCTCATTCCTAAGTTTGTCTCTTCAATTCTAAGAACACTTCGATTTTTAAAATTCTCCTGAAAAGAGGAAGAAAATGACTTTCCAAGGTCAGGTAGTTGGGCTCTTTGGTCAGCTGGGAAAGAAATAGATGAGTTCTGACATAGTGTATGAAGCTTTGTCTACCAAAACAGACCGCCCTGTCTCTGTTCTTTCTACCTCTTCCTATGACATTATTTTCTTTGGAAGAATAGAACATTTATAATTCAGACTCAGGGGAGAGGAGTGAAATGACTTAGTTCTAGAGATAAGGGGCAATTCACTACTGGCTAGCTGCTGCCAGGGCCATCTAACAAATACAAGTTTAAGTGAAAACATCCTAGGCCCGTTGCTGCCTCTTCCAAATGAGAACTGTTTATTTTGAAGGGCAGTTTTCTCCCTTTTTAACGCCATTTTTTGAAAAACTGGTGTCTACTTTTATCTCACTATGTGATTCTCCCTTCTGCCCAGCCTAGCTTTGCCTTAGAAGAGCCTTACCACCACCGCTTGGGTTATTCATTTTATTTTAATTTTTTGTTGCAGTTTGGCCTGGGCCAGGTTCGAACTCACCACCTCAGTATATGGGACTGGTGCCCTACCCACTGAGCCACAGGTGCCGCTCTGCTTAGGGTTATTTAAAGAGCTTCCCCATGACTTCCTTAACTTTGGGCTTGCCCTCATCCCTTCCAATGCATTCTACACAGCATACATTTCCTGCAGAGAAGCTCCGGGCTCCATGTTGAGAGCTCCTATGGCTCATTGAACAAGGACCAAAGGTTGAGTGTGGCCTTGAAGGCTCTCTAGTTTCTCTTCTTTCCTATAGTGCACGAGTGCTCCAGCCAGCTTTATCAAGAGCTGCTTCAGATGACTTCTGCTTTCAGATGACATTTAATAGCTGTGTGGTCATGAGTTGCTCAGTTTTTCTTCTTCTTCTTCTTTTATTTTTATAGAGCAGTTTTAGATTCAGAATAAAATTGTGAGGAAAATAAAGAGATTTCCCACATACTTCCT
>NW_003852409.1:11055912-11057070 GCF_000181295.1 Otolemur garnettii | reverse complement strand
ATTTTGACAAATGTATAATGACCTGTATCCATTATTGTAGTGTCATACAAAGTATTTGCACTGCCCTAAAAGTCATCTGTGCTCTGCCCATTCATTCTATGAAGAATAGATCACAACTATGGCCCAAGATGAAAGAAGGAGGAGGGGGGGAAGGGAGGGGAGGGGGAAGGTTAGATCGAGGGAGGGTAAATGATGGGATTACACCTATGGTGCATAATGCAAGGATACATGTTGGATCTATTAGTATAGAGTATAAATGTCTTAACAGAATAATTCAGTAAACAAATTGAGGTATATATTAACCAGTGTGATGTAAGCGTTCCTATTTCTATATGAAGTCAGCACATTGTACTCTATAAATGCATTACTATATACATGATCTATGTGTTTACGATTAAAAAAAAAAGAGAGAGCTGCTTCAGGAAGTGTCTTCCCTCTTTCTAGAGCTTTTGCCTTGGAATGTGTCTTCTCTCCAGTTCTGCATGCTCTAGTCTCCTAATCCGGTACAGCCCAGAATTAGCATTACTATTTCCTTAATGATTTTCCTAGTCTGTCTAGCAGAAAGTAGGATGTCACTTATCACGGTGCTATTGGAAGGATTGATAAGATGATGTATAGAAGCAGAGGGTAAAATGGTGGTTTCCAGGAGCTGGGGCAAGGGGGAACTGGGAGGTGCTGGTCAATAGGTATAAAGTTTCAGTTATGCAAGATGAATAAGTTCTAGATATCTGCCATGCAACATCATACCTGTGGTCAACAATACTGTGTTGTATGGTTGGAAATTTATTAAGAGGGTAGATCTCATATTATTTACCACAGTGAAATGGAAAACGGTTGTGTGTGTGCATATGCAAGGAGAAATGCCAACACAGACCATATGCATAATAGTGTTTTTCTTCCTATGTATTTTATTATTATTATTATTATTATTTTTTGAGACAGAGCCTCAAGCTGTCCCCCTGGGTAGAGTGCCGTGACATCACAGCTTACAGCAACCTCCAACTCCTGGGCTTAAGCGAGTCTCCTGCCTCCGCCTCCCAAGTAGCTGGGACTACAGGTGCCCACCACAACGCCCGGCTATTTTTGGTTGCAGCCATCATTGTTGTTTGGCGGGCCTGGGCTGGATTTGAACCCACCACCTTGGGTGTACATGGCTGG
>NW_003852409.1:11050611-11055467 GCF_000181295.1 Otolemur garnettii | reverse complement strand
ATTTTGACAAATGTATAATGACCTGTATCCATTATTGTAGTGTCATACAAAGTATTTGCACTGCCCTAAAAGTCATCTGTGCTCTGCCCATTCATCCTTCTCTCCCCTGCTAAATTTCCTGTAGTACTCAGTTTCACCATCTTTTAGAGCAAAAATAAAATAAAATAAAAATGATCCTTCTGATTCTATGGATGGATTAAATATGACAATGTGACAATACCAGATGTGATTAAATGTGAAAATTACCAGAACAGTACCAAATACCTGGTGGAAGTTCAGAGCCCTACTGTGTTGTTTTTTTTTTCCGCAGTTTTTGTCTGGGGCTGGGTTTGAACCTACCACCTCCAGCATATGGGGCTGGTGCCCTGCCCCTTTGAGCCACAGGCACCACCCCTAATGTGGTTCTTAAGGGTGATGATTAGTAGTGTTTATGTGAGGCTGGGCGTGATGGCTCATGCCTGTAATCCTAGCACTCTGGGAGGCTGAGGCAGGTGGATTGCTTGAGCTTACAAATTCAAGACTAGCTTAAGCAAGAGCGAGACCCTGTCTCTAAAAGAAAAATAGAAAAACTAGCTGGGCATAGTGGCACATGCCTGTAGTCCCAGCTACTTAGGAGGCTGAGGCAAGAGGATTGCTCAAGCCTAAGGGTTTGAGGTTGCTGTGAGCTACAATGCCATGACACTCTACTCTAGGTGACAAAGTGAGACTCTGTCAAAAAAAAAAAAATAGTGTCTACATGTTTATAATCCTATGGTTCAGAGCATGTAGTGTTGTGCATGGTCATGTCTGCTGAATAAGTGAATGAATGACTGAGTGAAAGGAAGGAAAGAAAGAAAGAAGAAAAGAAGATAAGAAGGAAGAAAAAACCATAAAATGAAAGGGTTAGACCATTTTTGTTTTCTTTGTAATACAAAAGTTACAAGGGGTTTCAATTTAAAGACATGTATCTCAAAGAACACTGGAATATTTCCTTTTCTGGCTAACCCTATGTAACATTTTCAGCACATTTGAAACAGGGAGCTGTTCAAATTTTCTTATGTCTGGAAATCAATAGCTGATATGCTACTAATGCTATTTCTATTTTTTTTTTTCATTTCAAAGTTATAATGCATGGTTTAAAAGAGAGGAAAGGAAAAAAAGAGAGAAAGCTTGTTTCAGGTCTGAGAAAATCTAGGGAGAGAAAAAAGAGTAAGGGAGGACAAATTTGGAGAAAGTCCAGTGGCCCAAAGTCCCAGTCTCCCACCCACAGCCCAGCCCTTGGAGCAGGAGTGAAAAATTAGATCAGTTTTATACAAGAGTTTTTAAACAATCAAATCACAACAAAGCTGACTTGTCTTCCCTTTAGGCCTCCTGGTTCACCGTCCATCTCTCACTCTGGCCAGTCTTGCCTCTCCACACAGACACTGTTTTGGCTCTCCTAGGCTTCCACCTGTGTCCCAGTCTGGGGTTTCCATGGATTGTGAACACCAAGTCAGAGTGAGGCTGCTTCAGAGTCCGGCCCACGAGTCCATCCAGACTCCAAGTAGAGTACAAGGTTCCCAGGGCAGAGAGGGTGGGAGGGGCAGACCCTGCCCAGGCAGTCCTCACATTGGACAGGGCCTCAGACAGCATCCCAAGGGCTTGCCCTCCCTTTCCCCTGCACCCCAACTTAAGTGGAGGGGGAGCAGCTGTCACCAGAGTCTATGTTGGTGGAGGTTTCGGCTCAGCATAGAACAAATATCAGCGGCGAACCTGGGATGACAATAACTTGCATTGGTAGAGTACCTTAGAGTTGATATCCTCACAATGCTAGTGTGAGGCAGCATCACTAGAGATGTGGGGCTGAAATTATCTCCATTTTCACATGATGAGATGGGTTCAATGTCCCCAAAACCCAATAGCTAAAAGTGATGAGCTCTGGAGTATGAAGACCTGGGTCCAAATGCTAAGTTCTGAGGGCATCCAACATTGGGGGCAGGTTGAGAAGGGCTGTGTCACTGGGATCACTGAACCAGGATTTGATGGGGATGGCATTGTCTGGATGGCTCCTGTAAGCCCCTGGAGAGTTATCCAGGATCACAATTCAAGAGAGGTCACTGTGGACTACAGAGAGGTCCTTGATGTAGCCGCCCAACTCCAAAGTGCAGTGCTGTCTGTAGTTATCTCCTCTTGAGAATGCTTCCGCTATTGTCCAGTTTATCTGCCACAGCAGAGCCATAGATTTCCATGCTTGCTGTAAACCCCACCGGTTCATACCACTGGCTCACCAATTCTAAGAAGAAATCCACATGGGGCCTCTTGTGTACAAAAACCCGGACAGGATGTTTGTCTATTACCACCTTGAGAATGAAGTCAGGAGGTGTCCAGGCGGACTGTAGGCCTCAGGACCCCATCATGATGGGAGTGAATAAGTGTCTCATCCAGATTTAGCACCGGGATCTTCCTCTTTACCTGAGCTAGCTGATTCCGGGACATAGGAGACAAGGGGAGGATATCATATCGAACAGTTTGGTACTAAATTACTGTGTGGATCTGCCTCCACAAAAGGTAAATGAAGAAACTCCAGAGCTTGGCCGCGAAGGCCACAAACGTGCGCAGCCCCAGCAGACCCTGCGTCGGCATCATCCCAGTGACTCGGCACCACCGCCCCGGGGCCCCCGCAGCCCAGCTCTGACAGTCCCCTGCCACCGGGAGGGAGAAGAGGTGCCCTTAATGGCAGGAGAGGCTGCAGAAAGGAGCAAGCAGCCGGTGGCTCAGAAAGCCACCCCTGGCGAGGGAAAAGCCCAGCAGAACGGGGAGCTGGGGGACAGGCATGGGCAGCCCGCGGGGGCCCACATGGGCAGGGAGTGGCACCGACCATTCTGCGAAGTAGAATGCTGGCTGAGATAGTAGGGCTAGGAAGGGGTCCTCCGAGACTAGGAGGTTAGGGGAAGGATAATTGGGAGAGGGGGCTGTAGGGGAGGGGACTAGGGAGAAGGAAGGGAGGGAGGAAAGGAGGAGGGAGGGGGAGGGGAAGAGGAAACACGGAGAGTCAATGCTGTTTCTATTAAAGAAAAAATTATTCTGACATCTGTTACAATGGTAAGGAAGACTTTATTCAAGACTAGCACAATAGGAGTCAACTCTATTGTAATAAAAAAAGAGGGACCAAGCCCATCTCCAAATATAACAAGGACAAGTGGGGATTTACAGGCAAGGAGAAGGGTGAAGGAGTCAGTGGATAGAAGACACCAAGGGTAACAGGATTCTTGCTAAAATGACCAACAGGATCTTGCATGAAGGCAGGTAAGGACTTACATATCAAAGATCAAGATCCCTACTGAGGTGCTTGATCAGATATCAAGTGTGAGGGATTCCTTCTAAACTAGAAAGATATTTGCCAAAACTGGGTTAGGTAGGTTGAAGACAGAACAGGGGCCAAGCTGAAAATAGGGATCAGAGGAGCATGACCAAAATTGGTTAGGGAGTCTTTGTCACCTCATAGAGGCTCTAGAGGAGGCCGGGTGAAAGCCATCTAGCCTAATCCAACTGGGGAGAGTAGAGGTCATACACATCCTGACTCTGGTTTCATTTGTGAGAGGGATGTGACACCACCTTTCTTCCCAACTGCAGGCAGAATGGGGACTGAAGACCCTATTCTTGGCAGGGGAGGGCACCCCCAGAAAAAGGGAAAATTAAAAAGTAAGCTGAAGGAGTCTGAACAAAGAAAAGTCAGCTAGTTTACCTTTAAGCTAGCCGTTGCTAAGTTTCTTATCTGGGCAAGATTTTGGACTTTCCTGAAACTCTGGCCTATTGGGGATAAAGTTTACACAAATACCCTGCTGAATCTGTGAACATTCTGAGGAAGATAATGGCCATAAAAGAGATTATGGCAAGACCTAAAACAGATACATCTTCTAGGTCAGCGGTTCTTAACCTGTGGGTCAAGACTCACAGGAACTGTCTTAAAAGGCTGTTGCATTAGGAAGGTTGAGAACCACTTTTCTAGGTCTTTTCCTGCCCACTAAACAGACAAAGCAGATACCCATTGTGGTGATTTGCATTTGGTGGGGCAGAGACCGGGGAACAGCTCAAGCCCTGAGATATGGGCAGGGGGGCTTACATCCCTTATCACAGAGGAAAATCCTCTGTGGTGGTGATGAGAGGAAGATGCCTCTCTCCCACCCATTTCTCAGAGGAGATTAATGTCAGTGGCGTTTTACTCCACAGTGAACTAGTGGAGCTTAACGCCTCCCTATGAACCTGTTTGTGTGACTCCAGACAAGAGGCTTCCCCCATATAAGGCTCAAGTTTCAGGTTCCTCAAAACTGTTCAAATCCTCAAAGTTAATAATAATAACATAGGAGCTGATATGCTCATTCAGAGAAACTGCTAGTGTCTTTGTTCCCTCCCTCCACTTACCACCCGGGCAAAGAGATTTGAATAAAAGCTGAGTGGAACAGAGACTTGGGGCCACTCACTGGAGCCCACAAACAGGCAGTGGTCCCCTGAGCTCCCACTTTTGAAAATTCTATTCTGTGTCTCACATCTCTTTCTTTCTCATCATTCCTAACTTTCTATTTCTTCAGTTGGTCACATCAGTTCCACAGGTCTTAGCAGACCCTACTCCCAGGGTGGGACCCTGACACCCAACTACTTTGGGTGGGCATATTATTTTCCTATGGCTGCAATAATAAATTACCAAAAACATGGTGACATAAAACTAAAGACATGCATTTTCCCACAGAAGTCTGAAACCTGGCTTGGTGCCTGTGGCTCAAGCTGCTAAGGCGCCAGCCACATACACCTGAGCTGGCAAGTTCGAATCCAGCCTGGGCCCGCCAAACAACAATGATGGCTGCAATCACTGCCCCCCTACCCCACCAAAAAAAAAAAAA
>NW_003852409.1:11035517-11050164 GCF_000181295.1 Otolemur garnettii | reverse complement strand
CTCATCCTTGTCCTGTCTCTAAGTTCTCTCTGCCTCCCTCTTCACATGACCATCTCATCCTTGTCCTGTCTCTAAGTTCTCTCTGCCTCCCTCTTATAAGAATACATGTAACTGCATTCAGGGCCTCCCTGCATAATGCAGGATTATCTGCTCACCTCAAAATTCTTAATCTGATCACATCTACAGAGAACTTTTTTGCTGTATCAGGTCATATTTATAGGTAGCAGGGTATCTTATCTTTGGGTGGCCATTACTCAGCCTATAACTGCCAACCAAATGGTTTGTAAAAATGTGGATTTATAAAGGGCTTGGATATACTTCAGGATTTTAATTGAATCCAGAACATTTATAGATTGATGTGTAATAAAATGATCCTCGAGATTATTTTAAAGTTTGATTGCTTAGAGTTTCGCTGCTATGGGTAGTGACTGAGAACTTTTACTTGACCCATTAGCCATTTTTATTCATTTTATTAGGATGTCTTATGAGTATCAAATTTAACAGAATTATTATTTTCCTCTTACCAAATTTGTTCCTGCCCAATTCCTCCACATCAGTAAATAGCAGTACCATGGATCCAACAGCTCAAACAAAACACAAGGCATGCCTCATTCCTCTTTTTTCTGAGCCTCCAAATCCAGTTGTGATCTTTCATTAATGGTAAAGCATGGGACCTGCCAGTCTGAACAGAATCAGAGATCAGAACTGTATGGAGACGTCTGTACTATGTCAAGCATCCATATTCTTGTTTTTAGTTTTAGGGGAAGTCTGGGGGCACTGGAATGTTTCCGTGTTGCTCAACTTGGGAGCTCTTGGCAGTAACTGTTTTCCAACTAGTACAGAAATATTTCATTCTTTTGACAACTGGGAGGGGTCTCTAGGAACATAGCTGCTTAGTAACAGCCCTTATATCCAACTTATCAAGTCCTATTGCCTTTACCCCCTAAAAGATATCTCAAGTCCATCCAATTCTTTCCATTTCAATGGCTACGCTCTAGAACTGGCCTTTAACATCTCTTGCTTGGACTATTGCAGTAGTCTCCTGCTCCCCAAGCATGCATTTCTATAATCTATTATTCAAAAAATAGCCAGAGTGGTTTTTTAAAAAATATCAAATATGTCATGTAATTATGCTTAAGATGAACTCTGTTGTATATAGCACTCTCCAAACTTCTTATCCTGACCTAAAAAGTGCCACATTACTTGGCCTCTACCTCTTTGCTCTAATCACATCTTTGCCACTCTTCAGAGGCCTTCTTTTTATATCATTTTCCCTCCCCTCACCAACTTGGCATTTGCAGTTCTCTCTTGAATGCTAATCTTGCCTAGATTTTGCTTGTCTGTCTCTGCATTTTGGGCCCAAGTCAAAAGTCAAATGTCAGCCTTTTTCATTTGCTATGAGATTCAATTTGTGCAATACCTTTTTTTCATTCATTCAAACTTTTATTGATTTTATTACTGCAAACTTGACACTCTGCTAAGTATTAAGGATACACAGATGAATAAGACTAAGTTGCCTTCTTCAAGGGTCTCAGTTAAGTAAAAGTGGAAGAAAAATAATGTCAAAGGCCTCAAGATATTTATGGAATAATGCAAAAAAATGAGCTGTAATAGAAGTCTTGTGGGAGCACAGAGGAGAACATAACTATTAATAACTGTGCCTGGGGAAATTAAGGAAGATTTTAGAGGGGAACTGACTTTACCTGTATAATTATAATGGAGAATCCTTACTTTAGAATGAATAAACTGAAATGAATTATAATGTTCTATTTAAGGCCTAAGGTTTATCCATGTCTGGTAAATATTTAAACATGAAGTAGAGTTCTGATTTCCACACAGAATTGTAATGGGCACTACATATGTCCAAAGTCGTTTTCCTTGCTTTTGTTCACAGGTGAAGAAAGCATTTCTCATTTAGCTGGCTGTGCAATAAAGATTGATGTAGCAAGTCATATCAGGATGTGGAGATCTTTGAGTGGTGAGCCTCTAGTTTCTCCTGTTGCAGTGAGGTGAGTGAAGTGTCATGGTTAACAGCTGACACATTTTTTAATCCCTGAAATGGGTAAGGGATAGGTAAGGACATTCCTAATTGCCCTTTGCATTTCCTGGGAAGGTAGATATCTTCCTAATCAATTTTTGTAGAGATGGGAGAAGAGAGAAAATATCCAAACTCACAGTTTTCAATCCATAATTAATATGATCATCCACAACCATAGGGTTTTGTCTTTCTCTTATACTGTAGTCATCAGAACTTGTAATTACATATTCATTTTTGGATTATTTGTTGTCTGTGTATTTTCTATATTGAAAGTTTCACAAAGGAGGATATTTTTATGGTCCACTGCTGGGTGTCCATAGTGAGCATTTGGCATATAGTTGGTGCTAAAAATATATTTATTCAGTGAGTGAATGAATGACTCTGATAATTTAATTAAAAACCTAAAAGAAGATAATCAGAGGGTTCATATGAATTAAAGGATAATTGGATTGTGAGGACACCTTTTCGGGGGCAAATCAAGCTGTTGTAAGATATAATTTGGTAAATGGGTGAAGTTAAAATTTGGGAATAGGTCATTTAAGAAGTAATTTAAATTTGGTTAATAGATTATTGAGAAAAAAATTTATATTAGGCAATTGACCCCTCCTGGGTACTTGTATTTGCCTATTGGTGGGAAAGGGTATGAAAAGGAGGGTGATTTGCCCAGGCTTGGATAGGGCTCAGGCAGTCTCCTGGCAAGTCTGCCCAGTGGTTTCTTATCCCCAGGTTATGACCTGACTTGATGTAGCCTGATCATGCTCAAGTCTCAGGCTGTTTTTGGTAGAAAATTATAGCTAAAAAGTGGCCATTCAGCCAAAGACCACCAGGAACACAGTCAAATGAGCTTAGGTTTCTTGGTGTGGTAGCTAGATGGCTCTCAAGATCTCTGCCCTCCGGGTGAGCATTTCCCATGTAACCTTCTCCCCTTTAGTCTAAATTTAATCTAAGTGATATCTGTGATGGAATATATTCCCATGGTTAAGTTACTAATCAGTCAAAAGAAAGTTATCTAGGGCAGGCTTGACCTAATCAGGCAAGCTTTTAAAAGAAGGTAAAATATCAGAAAGATCATTCTGACAGCTTGGAAGAAAGCAAACAGCATTTTGTAAATTACTTACGGAGGGGAGTTCATGTAGCTAAGACCTGAAGGTGGTCTCTAGGAGCAGAAAACAACTCCTGGCCAATAGCCAGTAAGAAGACAAGACTTCAGTTCTATAACTACAAGGAACTGAATTCTGCCAACGACCACAGTGAGCTTGGAAGAGGACCCCATGCTGCAGATAAGGATGTAACCCCAGCTGACGCCTTGATTTCAGGCTGCAATTGCCTATGGAGAGGACCCACCTACCTGTGCCCAGAACCCTGACCCCTGAAAAATAATAAGTTTGTGCTGTTTTTAAGCATCTACACTTGTGGCAATTTGTTATGTAATAATATACAATAGAAAACTTGTACAATTAGGTTATTGTTGATAAGGAAGACAAAACAAAATGAGGAAGCTCAAGCATCTCAGTATGGAAGGTATAGAAGAGAAGACAAGAAGACAAGACAAGAAGGCTTGTCATAGAATTTGGGCTAAGTTAGATAATTCTGGGAGAGTTCAGGGAAACATGATTTTGCTCTGTGGTGGGCACTGTCAGAAAGCAGGGGCTATTCCATGAATGTGTAGCTCCTAGATTTTGTGCTCCAACATAATTCCAAAGTGGTCACAGTTTGTCTCACTCCATGACAGAGCAAGAGGTCTTGCTTATGTCAAGAAGAGAACACCATGGGTTTGCTGTTGGAACCAGGCCAGCTCCATGTTGATCAGATCCCAGTAACGTATTTTTGGTGTTGCTTCAATGGCCCAGGGGGTCCTCCTCATAAAGTATTCTCCCAGGCTAATTTCTTCAAGTGTTTCTCCTTTACTCTTTTCAAGAATCTTTATATTTCATGTCTTAAGTTTAAATCTTTTATCCAATGAGAGTCAATTTTGTTAATGGTGAAAGGTGTGGGTCCAGTTTCAATCTTCTACTAGTCGCCAGCCAGTTCTCCCAGCACCATTTGTTAAATAGGGAATCTTTTCCCCAATTTGTATTTTTGATGGGCTTATCAAAGATCAAATGATGATATGTGTCTGGGTTCATCTCTTGGTTCTCAATTCTGTTCCATACATCTACCTCTCTATTTTTGTGCCAATACCATGCTGTTTTGATCACTATAGATTTGTAGTACAGTTTGAAGTCTGGTAGCATGATTCGTCCTGATTTGTTTTTATTTCTGAGTAATGTCTTGGCTATTCAAGGTTTTTTCTGGTTCCATATAAAATGAAGTACTATTTTTTCTAGATCTTTAAAGCATGATGGAGGTGCTTTGATAGGGATTGCATTGAATTTGTAAATTGCTTTGGGTAATAAGAACATTTTAACAATGTTGATTCTTCCTAGCCATGAGCATGGTATGTTTTTCCATTTGTTAACATCTTCAGCTATTTCTTTTCTCAGAGTTTCAAAATTCACTTTATAGAGATTTTTCATGTCCTTTGTTAGGTAAATTCCCAAATATCTCATGTTCTTTGGCACAACTGTAAAGGGAATAGAGTCCTTGACTGGTTTTTCAGCTTAACTGTTATTGGTATTTATAAAAACTACTGATTTGTGAGTATTGATTTTGTACCCTGAGACGTGACTGTATTCCTTGATCACTTCTAAGAGTTTTGTGGTTGACTCCCTGGGGTTTTCCAGGTATAAAATTGTATCATCTGGGAAGAGTGAAAGTTTGATCTCCTCTGACCCTATTTGTATACCCTTGATCTCCTTCTCTTGCCTGATTGCAATGGCTAAGACTCCCATTACAATGTTAAGAAGCAGTGGAGACAATGGGCAACCTTGCCTGATTCCTGATCTGTGTGGAAATGTTTTCAATTTTCCTCCATTCAGTATGATATTGGCTGCAGGTTTGCTGTAGATGGCCTCTATCAGTTTAATAAAAGTCCCTTCTATACCTATTTTCTTAAGTGTTCTGATCATAAAGGGATGCTGGATATTGTCAAAAGCTTTTTCTGCATCTACTGAGAGAATCATATGGTCTTTGTTTTTTAGTTTATGGGATCTATTATATTTATAGATTTACGTATATGAACCAACCTTGAGACCCTGGGATAAAACTGACTTGATCATGGTGTCTAATTCATTTGATGTGTTGCTGGATTCTGTTTGCTAGGACCTTATTGAATATTTTTGCATCTATGTTCATTAAAGATACCGTTCTATAGTTTTCTTTCTTGTTGGGTCTTTACCTGGTTTGAAGATCAGAGTGATATTTGCTTCATAGAATGTGTTGGGAAGTATTCCTTCTTTTTGGATGCCCTGGAAAAGGTTAAGTAATATAGATACTAGTTCCTCTTTAAAGGTTTGGTAGAATTCTGATATGAAGCCATGTGGTCCCGGATTCTTCTTTTTTGGGAGATTTCATATAGTTTATTCTATTTCAGTACTTGATATAACTCGGTTCAGCATTTCCAATTCTTTCTGATTAAGTCTAGGAACTTGGTGTACTTCCAAGTATTGATCAATTTCTTTCAGATTTTCATATTTCTGAGAATAAAGTTTTTTGTAGTATTCATTAAGGATTTTTTGAATTTCTGAGGTATCTGTTGTTATTTTGCCTTTGTCATTTCTGATTGTTGATACTATGGACTTTAATTTTCTATTTTTGGTTAGGTTGGCCAATGGTTTATCAGTTTTGTTGAATTTTGCAAAAAAAAAACAACTTTTTGATTCATTGATCTTTTGAATAATTCGTTTGTTTTTGATTTCATTTAATTCTGCTCTAATTTTAGTTATTTCTTTTCTTCTGCTAGATTTGGGGTTGGAATGTTCTTCTTTTTCCAGTAACTTAAGATGTCCCATTAAGTTATTGACTTCCTCTCTTTCCATTCTCCTGAGGAAGGCTTGCAACAGTATAACTTTCCCTCTTAGGATTGCCTTTGCACTATCCCACAGGTTATGATAATTCATGTCTCATTATTGTTTTGTTCCAATATTTGGCAATTTCCTTCTTAATCTCATCTATGACCCACCTATCATTCAGCATAAGGTTATTTAGTTTCCATATCTTTTTATGAGTATGCAAATACCTGTTATTGGTGAGTTCAACTTTTATTGCGTGATCATCTGAGAAAATACAAGGAATGATTTCTATACTTTTAAATTTGCTGAGGTTAGCCTTGTGACCTAAGATGTGATCAATTTTGGAGGATGTTCCATGGGCTGATGAGAAGAATGTGTATTCCATTTCATTAGGATGAAATGTTCTGTAAATGTTTGTGAAATTCAATTGTTGTATGGTGAAGTTTAAGTCCAAAATTCTTTTGCTTAGTTTCTTATTGGAGGATCTATCCAACACTGCCAAAGGGATGTTAAGATCTCCAACTATTATGGTGCTGGAAGATATTAAATTGTTCATGTCTGTAAGGGTCTCCCTTGTAAATTGAGGAGAATTCTGTTTGGGCGCATAAATGTTAATAATTGACATCTCATCATGTTGAGTGTTTCCCTTAACAAATATGAAGTGCCTATCCTTGTCTTTCCTTACTTTTGTTGTTTTAAAGCTTTGTGTATCTGCATGTAAAATTGCTGCCCCTGCTTTTTTCTGATTTCCTTTTGCCTGGATTACAGATGCCCATCCCTTCACCCTGAGTCTATATTTATCCTTTAAGGTAAGATGAGATTCTTGTATCCAGCAGATATCTGGTCTGAGTTTTTGTATCCAGTCAGCCAACCTGTGCCTCTTAAGAGGACGGTTTAAACTGTTCACATTAATTTAGAATGTTGATAAGCCTGGTAGTATTTTGGATGTCAAGTTTTTCAAAAGTCCAGTGGACATTTTGAATCTTTTCACTGCTGTGGAAATTGGGTTTTGGTTAAAAATTTCTGAGTGAGTTTACTTTGGTGGTAGAGCATTGTGCTGGTCATTATGGAGGATGGGTCTGAGGATATCCTGAAGAGCTGGTTTGGTTATGGCAAATTTCTTCAATGTGTGTATGTCATTAAAGTATTTACTTTCTCCATCATAAATGAAGCTCAATTTAGCTGGATACAAGATCCTGGACTGAAAGTTGTTTTGTTTTAGGAGATTGAAGGTCATTGACCATCCTCTTCTGGCTTGAAAAGTTTCAGCAGCAAGATCTGCAGTCATTCTAATATTCTTCTCCTTGTAGGTTATAATTTTCTTATGTCTGACTGCTTGTAGGATTTTCTCCTTCATATTAACTTTGGTGAAGTTAATTACAATGTGTCTATAAGATGCTTTATTTGGGTTGAGTCATGCTGGGGTTCTGAAACTGCTACCTGAATTTCAGTATCTCTTGCCATGCTTGGGAGTTTCTCCTCAATTATGTCTCGGAGTACAGTATCTGTGGCTTTCAGACCATCTTTTTCTCCTTCAGGGATTCCTATGAGGTGAATGTTTGCTCTTTTGATGTGGTCCCACAATTCTCTCAGGGAATGATCCATTTTTGCTTTCCACTTCTTTTCCTTTTTGAACATTGGGAGAATTCAAAAGCTTTGTCTTCAATGCCAGAGATCCTTTCTTCTGCCTGCTTCATTCTGTTACTGAGAGTTTCTATTGTATTTCTCAGATCTTGGAGGGCTGCAAGTTCTTGCCTCAATGTGTCAAAATCTTCGGTGATTTTGTCTTTGAATTCATTGAATTCTTGAGACAACTTTTGAATTGTTCCTCAAATTTCTAATTCCACCTTTATCTCCATTCTGTTAATATTATTTGCAATCCAAATTCTGAATTTGATTTCTGACCTATCAGCCATTTGTTTATGAATGGGATCTTCTGTTGTGTCTCCTTTGTCATTCCTTGGGGGAGTTGATCTACTCTGATTATTCATGTTGCCAGTTTTTCCACTGATTTCACCCCATGATTATTTTTCACCATTTGGGTAGAGAAGCTGGTAAGGTGAAATTGAATTGAGGGCTCTTGGAGTTGTAATTAACCAGCCCTTTACTAAAGAACTGGGACTGGTGATTGTGGCTTTTCCCTTAGAGTTTTACAATGGTCCCATTCAGAACTACTGCCTGAAACTCTGAGCACCTGCTTGGTGTGGTGGGGCTGTATGGCACTGACTGGTATTCAGCTAGTCTCTGTCCAATCCTCATGAATCAGTGACTTTGGGCTGAAATCTCAGCTGTGGAGATATGTAAGTAACTAAGACACTGCTCCCCCTCCACAAGCAACAACTGGAAGGAGAGAATCCTACACTCCCACAACAACACAACCAGGGTACAACCTTGGTGGGTCCCCGGGTGATCAGCTCAGGTCAAGAGTTCCAAACCAATTGTTCCAGTTGACACAAACATCAGTCAGGTGGGAGAGTTCAAAAGGTCTTCAGCATCTAGGCAGCGGGGTCAACTGGCAGTTCAATTTGATCCCAGTGGAAGGGACTGTGGAGCTGCCACTACTGTCAGGGCTGGTGCCCCTGGTCTGGGGTACTGCTATGTTCAGGTCACAGGAGCCAGTGGGGAGCTGGAGGGCATTGCCACCAGCTGCAATGGTCATAGTAACGGGGTGGGGAACCCGAGGGTGGAGACGCTGACCCCTGGCCTCAGGCCACAGGAATCTGGTGGGAAGCCGGAGGGCAGAGTTGCTGGCCTCAGGGGCCTCAAGGGTTGCAGTAGCCTAGCAGTAGTTGCAGGGGCTGTGGGTCACAGGAGCTGGGTGGGAGTTGCCAGCCATGAGCCCTGGGTCTCAGGACTCACCATGTTAGTTTTGGTGGCTCCCATTGCTCAGTGGGTAGGGCGCCAGCCACATACAATGGAACTGGCAGGTTTGAACCCAGCCCCAGCTTGCTAAACAACAATGACAGCTACAATAACAAAAAAGTAGCTGGTGTGGTGAGTGCCTGTAGTCTCAGCTGCTTCTGAGACTGAGGGAAGAGAATTGCTTAAGCTCAAGAGTTTGAGGTTGCTGTGAGCTGTGAAGCCATTGTACTCTATTGAGAGTGACATAGAAAGACTCTGTCTCAAAAATAAATAAATAAAAACCTAATTTTGATGTCCAGTACACTAATTTGTAAAACATTGATTTTTGATCAAGATGGGGACAGAGAAGAATGTGCAGTATTTCCCTCTTGAAGAGAGAATATTTAGATTAGAATGTCATTTGACCATCTCTGAACTTTGCATATTCATTTATACTGTCAGGTTCTAGACTAGAACTTGATCCAGTGGGCCTCATCTTGACCTCTATTGTAATCACTGGGAGAGACTTTTTAAAATCCACTGCTACATCTGCAGATCCATGACATCATAATCTCTGGAAGTGGGACCCAGACATTGGTAATTTTTTTAAAGCTCCTTAGGTGACTTCAGCATATAGTCCTTGTCAAGAACTATTGGCCTAATCCAAAACCATAACAACACTATATAGTCCATGCTAAGGTATTCTAAAGTCAATTGTGAGTATCTTAGCACATTCTGTCCACTAGAATTACCTGGGAAACTTAAAAAGGGGGGAGGCTTAGATCTAACCCCAGAGCAAATAAATCAGAATCTATGCCCAAGCACTGGTGTCTTAACCCTTTACACATGATTCTAATACACAACTGGAGTGAGACACCATGTATAGACAGTGTGGAAGAAGGCAGGCAGTTGGGATATAAGAGCCCTGTGAGATCAGCAGTTCCTGTGGCTTGCCCACCTGTGTGATGTGAGGCTTTTCCCACCCTGATGGTTGAGAGGGGCTGGTTCAGCTTTCTGTAGGGTCCCAGGTCTGGCCAACAGGGGCATCCAACAGTCTCCTATGGCTGACTCTCCTTCTCTCCCAATTCCAGTTCTGACCTTCTCATCCCAAACTTCTTTTATATAAAGTCATGAGCGCAGGTCTGTTCCTTCCCCACCTTTAGGCTCCCTGTGGACAGGTGTGATGGTTAATTTTATGTGTCAACTTGACTGGGCTAAGGAATGGCCAGTAGCTGGTAAAATGTAATTTCTGAGTGTGTCTGTGAAGGTCTTTCCAGAGGAGATTAGCATTTGAATGAGTGGACTCAGATATCCCTCACCATGTGTGTGGGAATCACACCATCCATTGAGGGCTCAGATAGAATGAAAAGGTGGGGGAATAAATACAACTTCTCTGCAACTTGTCTTTTTTTTCTCTCTCTCTCTCCACCTCTGTTTCTCTCTCCTCTGCCCTTTCTCTTCTCCCACCTCTTTCCCTCTCTTTAAACTAGGCCATCCATCTTCTTCCCTCCACGTCAGAGCTCCTGGTTTTCAGGCCTTTGTACTCCCAGCTGCATTTTACAATAAGAAAAATAAGGAACAAACAAAAGGTCCCCAAACAATACCAATGATGAGACACAAAAACCAGCTGTTTTGTCTTCTTAGCCCACTGATCCTCTGTCCTGGGGTTCTCGAAATTGCAAAGTTTACTTTGGAGCAAGAATGTCACAGGGTTCTCACCATGAGCTGAAGCTTCTCTATCATCCTGGGCATTTTGGGTGCTGGACTGACCTGAGCAGTGTAGGACATTTAGCCCTGCCCCAGGCACTGAATTCTGCTGGTCATCCAGGACTGTGATCATTGTGGTAACTCCTCTGGTCATTGTGGTAACTCCAAAATGCATCCCCCTTTCCCAAACCTTTATAACCTTCTGAAAAATGCAAGGGTGATGGAATCAATTGAAGTTCTCTACCCTCCTAAAGTGTAACTCCAAAGGTGTTAGGCTGCTTGCTGGGTTTTGATGGCAGATTTTTCAAAATTTTTGCTTAATGCAAGGCAGAATGTTTTTCAAATAGCTTTCCTTTCTCCAATGAAACATTATTTCTAATATCCATTATGCTAATCAGCAAGCTCAATATGCAGCTTCACATAGTGGTATTTAAAGCAGGCACTTGTCTGAGTGCTTGTGGCAGGAATTGGAGTAGGGGCTCCTGATTAGGGTCTTTCAAATGCTAACCAACTACCTCCAAAATGTGATTCCTGATTAGGTACTTCACATATTAATTACCTCTTTCTAAGGTATAGATTACTTTTAATTTATACCTTATATATCACACTATCTATGCTGAAGTATGTTCATGTAAATCACAGATAAGGTACTGTACTCAAAGAGAAACTTCTCATGTTGTGGGTATGGAAATTAGCACACATTTTGTGGAGGATCTAGAAGAAAGTATAAAAAGATACTAGGAAGTACCTTGCCTTTGATTAGAGATATGTGGTTTGCCCAGGCAGAAGAGTTTCCCAAAATATAGGACTTTCAGTGTAAAACCCAAGATATTCCATAGCAAACTGAGCAATTGGTCACCCCACTAGTGACTCTGGCTCTAGAAATCTATTCTAATGTAGGTCTGGGAAAGATTACTTATAGATGTCAAATTTATTAGAGTGCAAATTTGGTACTTTGGTTGAGTAAATTTTGGTATTTCTGTCAGATGGAGTATTAGTCCTAAAAAACCCATGTTCTCTATACCAGTCTGCCTGGGCTGCCATAACAAAAGGCCACATTTTGGGTGGCTTAAATGACACATTTATTTTCTCTTAGTTCTGGAAATTGGAAGCCCTAGATCAAGAAATAGCAAGGCTTATTTGTGGTGAGGGCTGTCTTCCTGGCCTACAGATGGCTGCCTTCCTGCAAGCCAAGAAGACAGCTCTCTGTTGTCTCTTCTTTAAAGACACTATTCCTATGGTCTCAAACTCCTGATCCCAAGCAATCCTTCCATCTTGGCCTCCCAGGGTGCTGAGATTATAGGTGTGAAGGCTGAGGACAACACTATCCCTATGGAATTAGGGTTCTGGTATTACGAGTTTATTTAACCTTAATTACTTCTTTCTCCAAATACAATCATATTGGGCTTCAATATAGGAATTTTGGGGGAGACATGATTCAATCTATACTATTTTCAAAGCTCACTTAGGGAAAAGAAAAGTTGTGCACATTGTATTGTTAATTGCAGTCACAACAGAACATGTATAGCAAGATTCAGATTTTGTCTGAAAAAGCATAAAATATGTATATGTTCATACACAGGAAGGTTGAAATGCTATTCAAAAAGTACGTTCATTAATGATAAAAATGAAGGCTCAGTGCCCATAGCTGAGTAGGGTGCTTGTCATATACACGGAGGCTGGCGGGTTCAAGCATGGCCCAGACCTGGTAAACAACAATGACAACTGCAACCAAAAAATAGCCGGGTGTTGTGGCAAGCACCTGTAGTCCTAGCTACTTGAGAGGCTGAGGTTGCTGTAAGCTGTGTCACAGCACTCAACAGAGGACAACATAGTGAGACTCTGTCTCAAAGAAAAAAAATAAAACAATAAAAATGAAGATGATTTTAAGTTTCTTTATACTTTATGTACTTTTCTGTTTTATTTTTTGTTTCAAAAAATGGTAAAAACATTACCATACAATACTTTTTAAATAATAAAGTTGTATTTTGAAAACATAGTTTTCAAATTGGTTAGATGACTGACAGACCAGGTTGTGATTATTGCCTATTTGGAGAAAAATGGTGTCTGGATTGTTAGTTAAGTAGGGAAAAACGAAAAGGGAATCTATAACATTTATGTCATCTGAGTTGAATCCTGCTTTTATAATTTGGCAAATTGAGTCTGCTCTTGTAGGGGATGGTGTTAACCACCTTGTATTTAGAACTGAAGGTCATGAGTCATGGTTTGACTCCAGCCATTCTGCTCACTAGTTGTCTGTGGGCAAGTTTCTGTGTCTCAGTTGTCTGCAAGATGAGGATAATAGTACTGGGCCATCCTCCTGGTTTGTTGTAGATTTAGAGTGAGTTATTACCTGCAAGACTTTATAACAATGTTATAAACTGTTATAACAATGTTATAACAATGTGCACCATGCAGAAGGTGCTCAGTAAATCGTCTCTCAGTTGTTGTTATCTTTTTTTCTAAGAGTGCTTTGTTTTTTGCATCATGACTTTGGGCAACAGTCTTCCTGCTTCATAGGGAGCGACTGCTTAATCAGTTAGGGTTGCTAGATTTAGCCAATAAAAATACAGGACACATAATTAAATTTGAATTTCAGATAAATGATAAATCATTTTTTCAGTACAAGCATAGCCCAGATATTGCTGGGAACATACGCTAACAAAGTGTTTGTTGTTGTTTATGTGAAATTTAAATTTCATTAGGTGTCCTGTATTTTGTCTGGCAATCTTAATTACTATACATATGACAACAGTATTGAAAAGGAATGCAACCCGAAGCTTTCTTAATTGGATGCATCGAAGCCAACCCTGTCCCTGCTGGACTCCTGGTGCTGGCATTGCCTTTTTAGTGAGGGACACATAAAATCACCTCTGTACCATTCTGAGCTTGGCATGTGGCATGTGATCCCTGCACAGTGAATCAGGTAAGAGAGCCTGTCCTGGTGAATTTGGGAAAATTGCAAAGCTTGAAGCATCAATGTTTTTATCTGAAATAATGGGGCTGCTTTAATAAGACTTGCTTTCTTGTGAGATATTACATTTAGTAGGGCATAATGTAAAATGTTTGGTATACAGATTAGGTATTCAACTAATAATAGCTGTCATTACCACTACTAATTCAAAATCAAACTAACGATAAATAAAGCAGGTAGGTAATAGACTCTGTACCTATTTCTCTCTTTCACAGTGCGTAAAGTACAAAATGAGGCCAATATCCCTGCCTTCAAGAGATCCCAGGCGAGAGTGTCAGGCCGCCAAAGGCAATGTTCAACCAGATTCTTTCTTCTGACCCAGAGAATCGGATCTGTCAGAGATATGACCCTAGGAATGTTCAGCAAAGCACATGGAGACCCATTGGGCCAAAGTCACCTACTGGAGGAGCCCATGTTTCTCCTCCATGCTTGGTCCCAGCCTGTCTCAGCCTGTGAGACGTGTGGGCTCAGTGGGGTGAATGTGCACGTGGACCTCTGAGCACAGTAGCAGGGCTGCTAGTGGATCCCCGTCCTTGCAGTGCAGAAGTGAGAGGGGCGTTCCTCTGGCTGTCACATCCCTTTATCCCTATGAATTTTCTTGCCTAGAGTAATGGTGAAAACAGGAAAATGGCCTCTACTACACTTCCTATGTTCAGATCTGGCAGGAGTGCATTCGATTGGCAGAATCAAATTTGCATGGCAAACCCTAACTACAAGCAAGGAATTGTAATTTCTATTTCCAGCCTCCCTCAGTGGACAGGCACACTGGAAGGGGAGTGGGTCCTGCGTGTGTTGGGTGCTACTCGACCCAGCAGAACTTCACGAAGGAGAAAGTGGTGTAAAAGCAGTTATCTGGTGAGCTGAGGATGGAAGTTGATCTCTGACAGAGCCAACATCACTCCCAGGATCAAAAGTGAGGACTCAGAATTACCGCTCCTGCTGCTAGGCTTGGTCTTTGAGACCCATCCTTGATTCTTTTTTTCTCCGCCTTTTACCTTCTCTTCCCTAGGGGTAAGTCTCCATCTTTACCCCGTGCTAGGGTTTGACTCTTGGCTACTGGCCATCGGACAGTGCAAGGCTGTCAGCTTAAGAATTACCAACCATTGGCTCGGTGCCTGTGGCTCAAGTGGCTAAGGCACCAGCCACATACACCTAAGGTGGCGGGTTCAAATCCAGCCCAGATCCACCAAAACAACA